>NW_022436963.1:35458627-35464357 GCF_009761245.1 Sapajus apella
CCTCGGCCTCCCAAAGTGCTGGGATTACAGGCTTGAGCCACCGTGCCTGGCCTATTATTATTATTTTCTAATGGAGTCTCGCTCTGTCTCCCAGGCTGGAGTGCAATGGTGCGATCTCAGTTCACTGCAACTTCCGCCACCCAGGTTCAAACGATTCTTGTGCGTTGGCCTCCTGAGTAGCTGGGATCACAGGCACACATCACCATGCCCAGTAAATTTTTGTATCTTTAGTAGAGACGGGGCTTCACCGTGTTGCCCAGGCTGGTCTTGAACTCCTGACCTCTGGTGATCCACCCACCTCAGGCTCCCAACGTGCTGGGATTACAGGCATGAGCCACCACACTCGGCCTAAAGGTAAACAGTTCTTAAAACTCTGGCCTCAGAGGAATATAGAAAAAGGCATATTCTAGGTCTAAGACTGAAAACTAGCGAAATTCACCAATGTTGTGAGTGGTGTGTAAGGATTAGGGACCATGATAAGATGTCTTCCACAATCTGATGAATGGCCCTCCTATCCTGTATAAACCTGTATGTTTTAGTTCTGGGCTTCTGTACTGGCAGAATAGGTGAATTGCATGGAGACTGAGAAGATCTAATGAACACATATTGTAGGACGTTGGACAACAGAGGCTAAATGCTCCATCATTGTGCTTGTTCTTCCAGAGGATGCTGTTTTAGGTTTGGCAGTGTCACTCCTGCACAGAGCTTGACTTGCACGGGAGCTGTAGTTTTTGCTTTGCCTGGCCTCTCATCATCCATGCCTTTGGACTCACCTCTTGGATTATCTAAAATAATCTCTTCAGGGATGGGAGAATTTTCAGGAACTTCTGGTTGCAACAAAGCAGTTTGCAGAGCACAAGTTTGTTCCAGTGGCACTCAGATGTTCAGTCACCCCAGAGAAAAGCTAATCTTAGGCCGGGCATGGTGGCTCACATCTGTAATCTTAGCACTTTGGGAGGCAGAGGCAGGAGGATCACTTGAGGTCAGGAGTTTGAGACCAGCCTGGCTAACATGGTGAAACCCCATCTCTACTAAAAATACAAACATTAGCTGGGCATGGTGGCAGGCACCTGTAGTCCCAGCTACGCGGAGGTTGCAGTGAGTCAAGATGGCACCACTGCACTTTAGCCTGGGCGACAGAGTAATACTCTGTCTCAAAAAAAAAAAAAAAAAAAAAAAAAAGATAATCTTAGCCATTAATTTGGTCAGGAGGTCTCATTTTTAACAAAGGAATAGACATTTAGGCATGTATAGGAAATTATGTTTTATTTTTTAATTTTTCAGAGATGGGTTCTCCCTTTGTTGCCCAGGCTGGCCTTGAACCCTTGGACTCAAGAAATTCTACTGTCTCAGCCTCCCAAAATGCTGGATTACAAGTGTGAGCCACTGCATCTGGCAGGCAACTATCTTTTAGAAGAGTTTGTCCTCAGTGATGGTCTAAAGGTTGGAGGAAAAATCTTGTCAATATCTTTCCCAATACCTCAGTCATTTACACAGCCTCTGAAGAAAGTTTGGCTAATCAGATGCTGAATACAAAATAAATGGCACCAGTATCTACTAAAAAGTCCAAAAGCTGACCCAGGGCTCCATGTGGAAAATATGGAGTTGCCTGGGTCAGGAAGAACCCCTGGGCCCCATTATTCCTGATCTGCCTCAACCTCTTCAGCCACCCCAGGTGTTAGGTGGATTGAAGACTAACTTTTTCCAGCATTGAGCTTCTTGAGGCCTGGAAAATCTTTTTTCCAGTGACCTTTCTGTTTGCAATAGGTACACTGTTGGAACCTGCAGTGAGATGTCCCTTTTTATTGACAATTTGGAGCTCTGGTCATTCTACCTAGGATGGTGTGCCTGCTAGATGTCCCCATCGTGGTCCAGGGATTTCTTGAGTTAAAGTCACAGCCAGCAACTCAGTTTATTTGTTCATTTTCCACTATTATTCTTTTGTTTTTTTCCATTTTTTTATGTTGATCAGTATATAGCTTGAAAGCAATCTCCAGGCTGGGTGAGGTGGTTCACACCTGTAATCCCAGCACTTTGGGAGGCCAAGGTGGGTGGATCACTTGAGGTCAGAAGTTCAAAACCAGCCTGGCCAACATGGTGAAACCCAGTGTCTACTAAAAACACAAAAATTAGTCGGGCATGGTGGCACACACCTGTAGTCCAGCTACTTGGGAGACTGAGGCAGGAGACTCATTTGAACCCAGGAGGCGGAGGTTACAGTGAACTGAGACGGCACCTCTGCCCTTCAGGTGGCAAGCACCAGGTGACAGGATGAAACTCTGTCTCAAAAAAAAAGAAAAAAGGAAGAAAAGAAAGAAAGCAGTCTTCACAAATTGAGACAAAGACATTCATCCACCTTTTGCAGCTTTTTCCAAATATCTGGAGCACTTTGACTGATAAATGTCATGTTCACTGTTTTTCAATTGTCTGGAGTTTTTTAATTACTGTTCATGTACTGTCTGAAGGCCTTGAAAAAATGCACTCTATGAATTCTGAGGGGATCTCATTATGTTTCTGTCTAACTTCCCAGACCTTGTTGAGGCTTTTGCTTGGACACTCCTTTGCAAAGGACAGCCAAAGTGCAATCCTGGTAGTGTTCAAGCTTACGTCCATCTCCAGTGTTTACATTTCATCCCAGGTCAATGGTGGGCACTGAAACTTGGGAACTGCTCTTATGGGTTGCCAGGACAGTCTGCATACATTTGATCAGCTTTCTCCTCGCCCTTTTTTTTTTTTAAACCTCTTGCCCCACCCTCTCTCCTCGCCTTTATGTGAAACCATTCTCTACTCCTCTGAAATTAATACAGTGTTAAGCAAATTTTGGACGTCTGCCCAGATGGGTTTGTGGGTAGCCAACACAGAAGAGAACAGATTCTCCATCCACTTTGTATCTTCCTAATAGGTGCGCTTATTTTTCCAGTTAAACAAGTCAGAGATGGAAAATGGAGAGTAGACCCAGGCAAATCCCATAGGTTGGCCAGTGGTAGCATTAACACTTCCTCTGGGTAGTTGGCATAAAAGCAATTGTCCTCCCAGAGCCAAATAGCACCCTAACTAAATTGAGTTTCCTGTCAGATATGAGAAGGAAAGACCATTCCGGTTGCCCCTGACACCTTATTTCTCAGGGTGAGAACTCCAGCTCAGAGGCCAGCCGAGCAGCTGCAGCTCCCACATCAGGTGCTGGGGGAGCCATAGGCTCAGTTAATGGGACCACTAAGACATCAACATCTTTTTGTTAGGGGTCAGTCAAAACAAGTCTTCTCCCTTGCTGAACCATGATTTTGCATTTCTTTTGCATTGGCCTGTTTTGCCAAAGCTGCATACAACATTGTACATAAGGGATCTCATCTTATTTCACTTCCCTGTTACAGAACAAGTCTAGCTCTAGGACAGTATTATAATTGAGGGAGCCATTTGGTGGCCACCATTTTCTTGAATCCAGCAAGTGTTGGGACCAGGCAGAAGTATAAATGAAAATTATTCTTTTTTGTTTCATGGAATCGTAGACAAACATGTTAATTTTACAGGATACAGCCCAACGGGGTGTTTGAGGAAACCAAATTAACATTTCCAACTCCAGCTGAGATTATGCACACACACCAAAATACAGACACTAATCACTGCTCAGTGCCCAAGTTTGACCTGGCAAAGCTCAAACTTGCCCCTGTTGGCCCTTGGTGCCTTCGATTCACTCAAGGTGAAGAATAATAATTTCCAACCAGGGGTGCAGCGGATGGTCTCTGCGCAAGATGGAAAAGTGGCCAGTCACACTGAGTTAGGCCTTCTGAGATTTCATTAGCAATTCATTCAGGGTTCACTGGTTGTGACTAGCCAGACAAATAGAGTTTCCTGAGTTAGGCCTGCTGAGCTTCCACTAGTAATTCCTTCAGGGGATCCCTTCCACAAACATAAATTTACATAACAGGACAGACAGGCCGGGCGCGGTGGCTCAAGCCTGTAATCCCAGCACTGTGGGAGGCCGAGGCGGGTGGATCACGAGGTCAAGAGATCGAGACCATCCTGGTCAACATGGTGAAACCCCGTCTCTACTAAAAATACAAAAAAAAATTAGCTGGGCATGGTGGCGCGTGCCTGTAATCCCAGCGACTCAGGAGGCTGGGGCAGGAGAATTGCCTGAACCTGGGAGGCAGAAGTTGCAGTGAGCCGAGATCGCGCCATTGCACTCCAGCCTGGGTAACAAGAGCGAAACTCCGTCTCAAAAAAAAAAAAAAAAAAAACAGGACAGACAAACAAGAACGCCTTCCAAAATAAAGTTTCAAATTTTAGAAATCAGGAGTATTTTTCCCAAGTCATGCCTTTTATTCAATTTCCAATTTAGGGGAAATCCCCTCAAACAAGGCCCTTCCTATTACTAAGGAGGATCAACACAACCTCCAAAGAGGCCACAAGACCTCCAAAGAGGCAGCAAATGGGGAGAAGGGAAAAATGGTGCCGATTGCACAGGGAAAAGTTACCAAAGACATCTTTCAAAACCAAAAACTGTTTATTTGCTGCAAGAAATTTGTGCACCACAAGTTGACACTGCTCTTTCAACATGCAAGGCACCAGAGATAGCCCTTGGTTCAGTGAAACTGAACAGACACTTGGGCTTGTCTCTGGTTCCATATCAATAATGAGGGGTCACCAAGGTGCAGGCATATGCCCACAAGGAGCTCCCATTTGTTATAGGACCAATAGGTTTGTATCCCCACTGTGCAATAATACCAGTTACTGGAGACAGCATGATTTGCAGCAGAGAAAGAGTTTCATAATCACAGCACACCAAGTGAGGACATGGGAGGAGACCCTCAAATCCATCTCCTCAAGGAGTTCTGGGCTGAGGTTTTTAAAGGGATTATGGAGGGTGAAAGACTGGAAAATTGGGATTTTTGATTGATCAGGGCAAGGGAGAGGAAATCACCAGGATGTGGAAACTGCATTCTTTCATGAGTTAGCTCCTTGAACTCCTGGACTCAAGCAGTCTGCCTGCCTCAGCCTTCCGAAGTGCTAGGATTGTAGGTGTGAGCCATCATGCCTAGCCTGAATTGTTTTTCAGCCCAAATTGCCTAGCCAAATTGTTTTTCAGGACAGCAACTTCATTTTACATTCTCACCAGCAATATATGAAGGTTCAGATTTCTCCACATCCTTACCAACATTTGGTATTATCTGCCTTTTTTTATTTTAGCCACTAATAGTTGTGAAGAGGTATCTCAATGTGATTTTATTGATTTTTGACAAAGATGCAAAGGCTATTCAATTGAATAAAGGATCGTTTTTCAACAAATGATGCCAGAATAATCAGATATCTAAACACATTAGTTGACCCTTGATTCTAACCTTTCATCACAAACAAAAATTAACTCAAAATAGATTATAGACTATCTGAGTCATGGCACCAAAAAATAAAAATAAAAAGGATTATAGACTCACATGTAAAGGATAAACCTATAAAACGTCTGGAAGAAAACATAAAGAAAAAGCTTTGTCAACTAGGTCAAGCAAAAACTTCTTGGATATTATGTAAAAAAATATAACAAAAGAAAAAATAGGCCGGACGCGGTGGCTAAGCCTGTAATCCCAGCACTTTGGGAGGCCGAGGCGGGTGGATCACGAGGTCAAGAGATCGAGACCATCCTGGTCAACATGGTGAAACCCCGTCTCTACTAAAAATACAAAAAATTAGCTGGGCATGGTGGTGCGTGCCTGTAATCCCAGCTACTCAGGAGGC
>NW_022436963.1:35464457-35598199 GCF_009761245.1 Sapajus apella
AACAGACTCAGCACAAGAGAACAGCTTTGACTCCCTATGATTTCATCTCTGATCTGACCAATCAGCACTCCTGGCTCACTGGCCCCCTACTCACAAAATTATCTTTAAAAACTCATCCTGGCTGGGCGCAGTGGCTCACACCTGTAATCTTAGCACTTTGGGAGGCAGAGGCGGATGGACTGCTTGAGCTTACAAGCTCGAGGTGAGCCTGGGCAACAAGGAGAAAACTTATCTCTACCAAAAATACAAAAATTAGCTAGACATGGCGGTGCATGACTATAGCTGCTTGGGAGGATGAGGTGGGAAGATGGTTTAACCCTAGGAGGCAGAGGTTGCAGTGAGCCAAGATTGTGCCACTGTACTCCAGCCTGGGTGATAAAATCAGACCTTGTCTCAAAAGAAAGAGAGAGAGAGAAAGGAAGGAAGGAAGAAAGGAAGGAAGGAAGGAAGGAAGGAAGGAAGGAAGGAAGGAAGGAAGGAAGGAAGGAAGGAAGGAAGGAAGGAAGGAAGGGATTTAAAAATTTAAAAAGATATTAAAACTCTGATCTCCAAATTTTCAGACCTTGTCTAAAAAGAAAGAAAGAAAGAATTTAAAATTTTAAAAAGATACTAAAACTCTGATCTCCAAATTTTTAGATAGACTGATTTGAGTAATAATAAAACTCCCAGTCTTCCACACAGCCAGCCCTGGGTGAATTACTCCTCCTCTATTGCAATTGCCTTGACTTGATAAATCAGCTCTGTCTAAGCAGCAAGCAAGGTGAACCCATTGGGTGACTACAAGAGGGGAAAATGGCTTCCCTTTATCTTGCTCTGTTCTTTGGCTGGGCTACAAATGAAGTTGACATACAACAGATTAGCAAAAGAAAAGATATACAAATTAATTAAATACAAAAGGGCATCCCATGAAAGAAAAGTGAATACACGATAACCCAGGGTGATCTAAAAGTTTATATGCCCTCTTCTTAGAGAAGAGGTGAAGGGGAATGTAGACAATTTAAGGGAGAGTAACTGAATTTTGGGAAGACGAATGGGCCCTCAGAACAATAGGTGATAGTCTGGGTGGGACAGAGAGAAGACAGAGCTCTAGTCTCTCCTCCTGATATGGATTTAATCTTCATGACTGTCGACTTCCTTTTGGAGGATTCTTTTTTTTTTTTTTTTGAAATGGAGTCTTGCTCTGTCACCCCGGCTGGAGTGCAATGGCACAATCTCAGCTCACTGAAAACTCTGCCTCCTGGGTTCAAGCGATTCTCCTGCCTCAGCCTCCCGAGTAGCTGGGATTACAGACGTGTATCACCACGCCCAGCTAATTTTGTATTTTTAGTAGAGATGGGGTTTCACATATTGGCCAGACTGGTCTCAAACTCCTGACCTCAGGTGAGCCACCGTGCCCGGCCTTTTTTTTTTTTTTTTTTTTTTGAGATGGAGTTTTGCTCTTGCTGCCCAGGCTGGAGTGCAATGGCGCCATCTCAGCTCACTGCAACTTCCACCTCCCAAGTTCAAGTGATTCTCCTGCCTCTGCCTCCAGAGTAGCTGGGATTACAGGTGTGCCACCACACCTGGCTAATTTTTTTTGTATTTTTAGTAGAGACAGAGTTTCTCCAGGTTGGTCAGGCTGGTCTCAAACTTCAGACCTCAAGTGATCCACCCGCCTTGGCCCCACAAAGTGCTGGGATTACAGGCGTGAGCCACCATGCCCGGCCTGGAGGATCCATCTTTAGGCAAATAAGGTGGAATTCAGAGAAAGCCTTAGTCTGAATTTGCTGTTCCACAAGTGCCCTCAGTTTAAAGTAATCAGCATCCCAAAACGTCATGTTTTGCGATGGCATTTCCTGCTCTCAGGTAATAAAAATTGTCTCTGAGCAGCCCTTTTCCTGATACAAATACTTTTACTAGGATAGACTTCCTTTACAGATGCAAATTTCTTTTACAAAAGGACAGCTCTTTAGAGCTACTCCTGTCTGCAGTTTCTCAGAATAACCAGCCTGAAATATGCCAAGGAAGTATATTTTGGGGCAGGTTATTCTGGTCTCCTACAGTTGTATTTTGAGGTGGGGTATCCTGAGCCCCAACCCCTCAACTGCTAACCAGATACCTAAAATGTAATATAGCCATACAATGAAATGTTATTTCATAATAAAAAGGAATTAAATATTGATACATGCTACAATGTGGCTGTATCTTGAAAACATTAAGCTAAGTAGAAGCCATTCACAAAAGACCACACGTTGTATAATTCCATTCATATGAAATGTCAAGATTAGGCAAATCTATACAGACAGAAAGTAGATTAGTGATTTCCTAGGATTGAAGGAGTAGGAGACGAGTAGACTGCTAATAGATATGGGGTTCTTTTTGAGGAATCCGATGTTCTAAACTTACATTTTGATGATGGTTGTACAACTCTGTGAACATAATAAAAGCATTGAAATGTGCACTTTAAATGGATGAGTTTTTATGGTACATGAATTATATCTTTATAAAAATGTTTTCAAAAATCAATTAGTGGCCAGGCACGGTGCTCACTCCTGTAATCTGAGCACTTTGGGAGGCCGAGGCAGGTGGATCACCTGAGGTCAGGAGTTTGAGACCAGCCTGGCCAACATGGTGAAACCCCAACTCTACTAAAAATACAAAACATGAGCCGGGTGTGGTGGCACACACCTATAATCCCAGCTACTCAGGAGGCTGAGGCAGGAGAACCCAGGAAGCAGAGGTTGCAGTGAGCTGAAATCACACCACTGCATCCCAGCCTGGGTGACGGAGCAAGACTCTGTCTCAAAACAAACAAACAAACACCTCAATTGGTATATATGTGTGGATCATTCTCTGGACTCTGTTTTGTTCCATTGATGTATATGTTCATCCTTTTGCCAATACTATTTTACCCTGATTATCTATCTTTGTAGTAAGACTTTAAATCAGGTATTATGAGTCCTTCAACTTTGTTCTTTTTTTTTTTTTTTTAAGCTTACTTCAGCCTCTAACTCTTGGGCTCACGCAATTCTCTCACCTCGGCCTCTCTAGTAGCTAGGGCCACAGGTGTGCACTACCACACCCAGATAATTTTTCTTTTTTTTGAGACAGAATCTTGCTCTGTCACGCTGGAGTGCAGTGGTGCGATCTCAGCTCACTACAACCTCGGCCTCCTGGGTTCAAGCAGTTCTCCTACCTCAGCCTCCTGAGTAGCTGGGACTACAGGCATGTGCCACCATGCCCGGCTAATTTTTTGTATTTTTAGTAGAGACAGGGTTTCACTGTGTTGGCCAGGATGGTCTTGGTCTCCTGACTTCCTGATCTGCCTGCCGCAGCCTCCCAAAGTGCTGGGATTACAGGCGTGAGCTACCGCGCCTGGCCTAGCCTTATTCTTTTTCAAAATTGTTTGACCATTCTCATTCCTTTTCTTTTCCATGTAATTCTTAGAATAAGCTTGTTGATTTCTACCAAAATGTTGCTAGAGCTTTAAAATGGATCGCACTGAATGTGCAGATCAATTTAAGGAAAATTGACACCTTAATCATATTGAGTCTTCTTATCCATAAACATGATATTTTTGTCATCTCCTTTGATTTCTTTCGTCAGGGTTTTGTAGTTTTCAGTGTAAATATGTTGCACATATTTCATTAGATTTACACCTATTTCGTGTTTTTTGATATTATCGTAAAGGATACTTTTTTTTAAACAAAATTTCACTTGTCACCCACGCTGCAGTGCAGTGACACTGAGACAGCCATGTGGGAAGGGGTCCCCAGAGAACTTCACCCAGCCCATGCACTGGGAGTAATGCAGATTGATGTGGAGCCACAGAAGTTCCTGCTGTTTCCAACGGGGAGGAGGCTGGCCCTCCTCTTCCTGGATGGAACCTGAAAATCAATCTGTGAGGCAGGAGGCATGTACTAGCAGGATTCTCACTTTGCTGAGAGTCCCTGTCTCCCTTTTTTTTTTTCCTTTTTGCCCAATAAATCCTGTTATTCTCACTCTTCAAATTGTCTGCAAGCCTAAATTTTTGTGGCCATGTGAGAAGGACCCCATCCTTAGCTGAACTAAGGAAAAGTCCAGCAACAGCACTGTCAGAGCTCACTGAAGCTTCAGCCTCCCTGGGCTCAAATGGTCCTCCCAGCTAAGCCTCCAAGTAGCTAGAACTACAGGCATGCACCACCACACCCAGATATTTTTTGTACTTTTTTCTGTAGAGAGTTTTGCGATGTTGCCCAGCTGATCTTGATTTCCTAGGCCCAAGCAATCCACCCCTCGGCCTCCCAAAGTGCCAGGATTACAGGCATCAGCCACTGCAACTGGCGATGGTTCTTTACATCTCAATGGTACTGCATGTTACAGTGGCTTTTTACATTTCTTTTTTCTTTTTGAGACGGAGTCTCATTCTGCTGCCCAGGCTGGAGTGCAGTGGCTTGAGCTCGGCTCACTGCAAACTCCACCTCCCGGGTTCAAACAATTCTCCTGCCTCAGCCTCCTGAGTAACTAGGACTACAGGCTCGTGCTACCACACCCAGCTAATTTTCTTGTATTTTTAGTAGAGATGGGGTTTCACCATGTTGGCCAGGCTGGTCTTGATCTCCTGACATCGTGATCTACCCACCTCAGCCTTCTACAGTGCTGAGATTACAGGCGTGAGCCACTGCGCCCGGCTGGTTTTTTACATTTCAAGTTCCAATGTTCATTGTTAGTGTACAGAATTAAAATTGATTTTCATATTGACCACATATCCTGTGACCTTGCTAATTGCTTATTACTTATAGTGGGACATTTTTGTAGATTCTTTGAGATTTCCTGCATAGACGATGCATGTAGTACATTGTGAGTATAGTTTTATTTTTTCCTTTTCAATCTATATGCTTCTTTATAATCTTATAGTAATGTTCCATTACAATGTTGAATAGAAGTGATGAGAACAGGTATCCTTGCCTTGTTCTCTTTCTCAGTGAAAAAGCACTCAGTCTCTTACCATTAAATGTGATGTTAGCTGTGGGTATTTTGTTGATATCAATTATCAGGTTGAGGATATTCCCTTCTGTTCCTAGTCTACTGACAGTTTTTATCATGAGTGATGTTGGACTTTCTTTTCAAATGCCTTTCTTGTGTGTGCGTTTTTGAGATTATCATTTGGTTTTGTAACAGCCCAATAGGTTCTTCTTGCCCACTGCCCAGAGAAGCCAATGCACTGAGAACAGCAGGTTTTGCAGCAAATAACATGTTTAATAATTGCAAGTCCAGCCAAGCAAGAAGATGAGACAATTCTCAAATCTGCCTCCCAGAGAATTTGGAGGCTACGGTTTTAAGGATAGTTTGGCAGGCAGGGAGCTAGGGAATAGGAAATACTCACTGGTTCGATCAGGGATGAAATCACAGGGGTATCAAAACTGTCTCTGTGCCTCAGTCAGTTCCTGGTCACAGGTCTGCGTGGCCTCACATGTTTCACCAGAATGCAATGTCTGAAAAATACTTCAAATGCCGATTTTAGGTTTTACAATAGTGATGTTACCTATAGGGGCAACTAGAGAAATTATAAATCTTGTGACCTCTGGCTATACAAATTCTGAGCAGTAAGCAAGTTAGAAAACAATGGCTGGTTATTATTGAACTCTGCATAGGTCTTCGCAGAATTTGGGACCCACCTATGATTCTAATCTTATGGCCTTTCATAAGTTTTAAAAAGGCAATGTTAGTCCTCAAACAAAGAGAGGGTAATTTGGGAAGCAGCTGCTATCATCCTTGCTTTAAAGTTAAATTATTTACTAAATTCCTCCCAGGAATTCCTGCCCAAGAATTTACAAGGGTGGTTACCTTGTGAGTTTACAAGCAAGATGGAGCCAGCGATATTAGATTTCTCTGTGTCATAATTTTTGCAAAAGCAGTTTCAGTTTTCTTCATTAGACTCTAGATATGATAAATTACATTGATTGGTTTTCCATTTTTTTTTAAATCCCAAACTCTAGCTTGGAAGCCTTTCAAGCTGGAACCGTCTCTGCATTTCTTGTGTGATCATGATGCTGCTATGGTCTGAACATGTACCTCCAAAATTCATGTTGAAACCTAATCCCCATTGTGGCAGCATTAGGAGATGAGGCGCTTGGAAAAATAATTGAGTCAAAAGAGCTCCGTTCTCAAAAGCGGGATTACTGCCCTTCTAAAACAAGTTGAAAGGAGCTCCTAGGTCACTTCTACCATGAGAGGACACAGTGATAAAGTGCCCATCTATGGAGCAGTTAGTGAGCTCTTACCAAACTCCAAAACTGCGAGAAATTTAGTCTTGGACTTCCCAGCTTCCAGAAGTGTGAGAAATAAATTATTCATAAATTATCCAGGCTATGGTGTAACCCACCCAGTAGGTTTACCTTGCCTGCTGCCTAGACAGAGCCACTTTATCAAGACAGGGGAATTGCAATAGAGAAAGACTAATTTGCTCAGAGCCAGTTATGCGGGAGACCAGAGTTTTATTATTACTCAAATCAGTCTCTCCGAGCATTTCAGTATTCGGGAAGCAGAGTTTTTAAGGATAATTTGGTGGGAGGGGGAAAGCCAGGAGTGCTGATTGGTCTGAGATGAAATCATAGGGAGTGGAAGCTGTCTTCCTGCACTGAGTCAGTTACTGGGCGGGGCGCGGAGTTGGGTGGGTCACAAGATCAGATGAGCCAGTTTATTGATCTGAGTGGGGCCAGCTGATCCATCAAGTGCAGGGTCTGCAAAATATCTCAAGCACTGATCTTAGGAGCAGTTCAGGGAGAGTCAGAATCTTGTAGCCTCCAGCTGCATGACCCTTAAACCATAATTTCTAATCTTGTGGCTAATGTTAGTTCTGCAAAGGCAATCTAGTCCCCAGGCAAGAAGGAGGTCTGCTTTTGGAAAAGGCTGTCACCATCTTTGTTTAAACTACAAACTAAGTTTCTCCCATAGTTAGTTCAGCCTATGTCCAGGAATGAACAAGGACAGCTTGGAGGTTAGAAGCAAGATGGAGTCAGGTTAGATCTCTTTCATTGTCTCAGTCATCATTTTGCAAAGGCTGTTTTGGTTTCAATGATATTTTGATGTAGCAACAGTGGTCTTAGTTTGTTATTGGTCTCAACTTCCAGGCTCAAGCAATCCTCCCACCTGGGCCTCCCAGTGTGTTGGGACTACAGGCATCAGTCACCACGGGCCCTATTGTTCTTATATATTGCTAAATTCACTTTGTGATATGAAGGATGTTGGTTAATGAAGGATATATTGTTCTATAGGTTCTCTCTCCAACCCACCTTGTAATGTCTTAGACTGGCTTTAGTATCAGGGTAATTCAAATATAAATTAAAATGAGTTGGGAAGTGTCCTCCTCTTTTATGTTCTGGGAGAATTGGTGTAGGATTGAGATTATTTCTTCCCTAGATATGTGAACCAGGGCTTCTGTTGGTGGGGTGGGAGTGAGGGGGCCCCGATGCATGGCAGCATGAGGGTCACATGCCCAACGCATGCCAGCTGGCTAGATGCCTGGCAAGGAGGTGACAGCGACCATTCCACAAGATCGACAGTGGGAGAGCCGGCCAGGCATGGTGGCTCACATCTATAATCTCAGCACTTTGGGAGGCCAAGGTGGGCGGATCACCTGAGGTCAGGACGTTGAGACCAGCCTGGCCAACATGGTGAAACACCATCTCTATTAAAACTACAAAAATTAGCTGGGCATGGAGGGGGGCACCTGTAGTCCCAGCTGCTTGGGAGACTGAGGCAGAAAAATCACTTAAACCCGGGAGGCGGAGATTGGAGTGAGCTGAGATTGCGCTACTGCACTCCAGCCTGGGCGATGGAGCAAGACCCCGTCCAGCGTGGTGGCTCACGCCTATGACCCCAGCACTTTGGGAAGCCAAGGAGGGAGGGAGGATAGCTTGAGCCCAGGAGTTTTAAACCAACCTGGGCAACAGAGAGAGATCCTGTCTCTACAAAAAATAGGAAATTCAGCCAGGTGTGGTAGAGTGTGCCTGCGGGCCCAGCTACTTAGGAGGTTGAGATGGGGACATCGCTTGAGCCCAGGGATTTCAAGGCTGCAGGAAGCCATGATCAGGCACTGCACTCCAGCCTTGGCGACAGAGGTTCTATAATAGTGATGTTATCTAGATAAGCAATTGGAGAAGTCACAAATCCTGTGAGGCTAGACATGAGATAGAGTCAACCATGCTAGACTTCTCTCACTGTCATAACCTTTGCACAGCCAATTTCAATCCCATGCAAAATGTTGTGCTACCACCACCTAAATCTAGCTCTGAAATATTTTTATCACCACCCTCCCAAAAAACCCATACCTATTAAACAGTCAGTCCTCCTTTCTTTCTCCCACAGGATTAGCAACTTACAATTTTCTTTCTGTCTCTATGGATTTACCCTTTCTAGGTATTTCACATAAATTGTATCATACAACATGTGGCATTTGTGTCTAATTTCTCTCACTTAACATGTTTTTAAGGTTCATCCATGTTATAGCATATATGAATACTTCATTACTTTTTATGGCAGACTAATATTTATTTATTTATTTATTTAGTCGCCCAGGCTAGAGTGCAGTGATGTGATCTTCGCTCACTGCAACCTCCACCTCCTGGGTTCAAGTGATTCTCCTTCTCAGCCTCCATAGTAGCTGGGATTACAGGCATACACCACCACACCTGGCTAATTTTTGTATTTTTAGTAGAAACAGGGTTTCACCATGTTGGCCAGACTGGTCTCAAACTTCTGATCTCCAGTGATCTGCCCACCTCAGCCTCCAAAAGTGCTGGGATTACAGGCGTGAGCCACCATGCCCAGCCTATTTCATTATTGATATTCAAAATTTATATCTTTCCTTTGTTTTCCTTTGTCAGGCTGGGTAGAATAGTTGTCAATTTTATTTATCTTTTCAAAGAAGCAGATTTTGATTTCATTAATTCCAATTTCTTTTCTTTTTTTTTTTTTCTTTTCTGGATACAGAGTCTTGCTCTGTCACCCAGGCTGGCATACAGTGACACCATCTTGGCTCACTGCAACCTCTGCCTTCCAGGTTCAAGAGATTCTCCTGCCTCAGCCTCCCGAGTAGCTGGGATTACAGGTGCATGCCACCACACGTGGCTAATTTTTGTATTTTTAGTAGAGACAGGTTTCACCATGTTGGCCAGGTTCATCTTGAGCTTCTGACCTCAAGTGATCTACCCGCCTATGCCTCCTGAAGTGTTAGGATTATGGATGTGACCCACCGTGCTTGGCCCATTAATTCTGTTTTCTATTGCTTGATTTTTCAATTTTAGTGACTTTCTTCTTTATTTTGTCCTTCCCTTGGCCAATTTTGTTTTTTATTTATTCTTTCTTTTTTACTTCTTAAATTGAATGCTTAGATTATTGATTTTTGAAGAAAAGAACAACAACAACAAAAAACTGTGTTAAACTGTTCTTGCATTGCTGTAAAAGAACACCTGAGTCTGGGTAATTGATAGGGTTGAGGCTGGATGAGGTGGCTCATGCTTATAATCCCAGCACTTTGGGAGCACTGCGGTGAGCAACTGGACTCCACCTGCCTCAGCCTCCCGAGTAGCTGGGATTACAGCTGACCACCACCACACCCGATTAATTTTTGTATTCTTAGTAGAGACAGGGTTTCAACATGTTGGCCAGGCTGGTCTCAAACTCCTGACCTCAGGTGATCCATCTGCCTCAGCTTCCCAAATTGCTGGGATTACAGGCATGTGCCATTGTTCCCGGCCATGTTGATTATTTTATGTATTTATATTATTATAAAGACAGGGTTTCACTACGTTGCCCAGGCTGGAGTGCAGTACTATTCACAGACACAATCATAACACACTGCTGCCTCAAATTCCTGGGATCCAGCGATCCTCCTGCCTCAGCCTTCCAAGTGGCTGGGATACAGGTGTGCAGTCCTGTAGTCCATTTTCCCAGGTCGATGAACTTTTTTTTCAATGATAATACTTTTTCACTTCTAGAATCTCTGCAGTTACCTTTGAACAACACAAGTTTGAACTGTGTGAGTCCACTTATACATGGATTTTCTTCTGCCTCTGCCATTTCTGAGACAGCAAGACCAAGCCACTCTTCTTCCTCCTCCTCCTCAGCCTTCTTAATAAAAAAAAAAAAGAATGAGGATCTTTATGATGATTATTTGAGTCCATTTTCACACTGCTGATAAAGATATACCCAAGACTGGGTAATTTTTTTTTTTTGAGACAGAGTCTTGCTCTGTCACCAGGCGCCAGGCTGGAGTGCAGTGGCACAATCTCAGCTCACAGGAATCTCTGCCTTCTGGGTTCAAGCAATTCTCCTGCCTCAGCCTCCCAAGTAGCTGGGATTACAGGCATGAGCCACCTCGCCCAGCCTAAGACTGGGTAATTTATAAAGAAAAAGAGATTTAGGCTGGGCCTTGTGGCTCCCACCTGTAATCCCAGCACTTTGGGAGGCTGAGAGGGGCTGATTACCTGAGGTCGGGAGTTTGAGACCAGTCTGACCAACATGGAGAAATCATGTCTCTACTAAAAATACAAAAAAAAAATTAGCTGGGTGTGGTGGCATGCACTAGCCAGGTGTGTAGTTTCAGCTACTCCGGAGGCTGAGGCAGGAGAATTGCTTGCTTCTAGGAGGCAGAGGTTGCAGTGAGCCAAGACCATGCCATTGGACCCCAGCCTGGGTGAAAGAGGGAAACCCCAACTCCAAAAAAAAAAAAAAAAAAAAAAGGAAGGAAAAAGAAAAAGAGACTTAATGAACTCACAGTTCCACATGGCTGAGGAGGCCTCACAATCATGGCAGAAAGCAAAAGGCATATCTTAATTGGCAACAGACAAGAGAATGAGAGCCAAGCAAAAGGGGTTTCCCCTTATAAAACCGTCAGATTGTGTGAAACTTATTCACTTCTATGAGAACAGTGTGGGGGAAACTGCCCCATGATTCAATTGTCTTCCACCGGGTCCCTCCCACAACATGTGGGAATTATGGGAGCTACAATTCAAGATGAGATTTGGGTGGGGATATACAGCCAAACCATATCAACGATCCACTTTCACTTAATGAACAGTAAATATATTTTCTCTTCCTTATGATTTTCTTAATAACATTTTCTCTTTAGCTTACTTTATCATAAGAATATAGTATATAATAAGCATAACAGCCTGGGCACAGTGGCTCATGCCTGTAATCCCAGTGCTTTGGAAAGTTGAGACAGGAAATTCACTTGAGGCCAGGAGTTAGAGACCAGCCTAGGCAACATAATGAGACTCTCATCTCTACAAAAGACTTTAAAAAATAATTACCTGGGCATGGTAGCCTGTACCTGTAGTCCTAGCTACTTAGGAGGCTGGGGCAGGAGGATCTCTTGATCTCAGGAGTTTGAGGCTACAGTGAGCTATGATGATGTCATTACAGTCCAGCCTGGGTAAGAGAATGAGACCCTGTCTCAAAAAAAAAAAAAAAAAAAAAAAAAGCTATAGGCAGATTTTCAACTGTACTGCTGTTGCTAGGTCAATGCCCCAACCTCTGCACTGTTCAGGGGTTAAGTGTATTTGGTTGTCTCCCCCACCTGTTTTCCTTTCACGTCATTTTGTTTTAGCCTATGGTTTCTATTCTTCCTTTAGCTCTTCTTAAATTTATTTTTATTTATTTGCTTATTTATTTTTGAGATGGAGTCTAGCTCTGTCACCAAGGCTGGAGTTCAGTGGCGTAATCTTGGCTCACTGCAACCTTCACCTCCTGGGTTCAAGAAAAATAAAAAGTTTTAATGGACTCACATTAGAACTCTGAGTCTCCTGAGTAGCTGGGACTACTGGCGCACGCCACCACGCCCAGCTAATTTTTTGTATTTTTAGTAGAGACGGGGTTTCACCATCTTGGCTAGGCTGGTCTCCAATTCCTGACCTCAAGTGATCCACCTGCCTTGGCCTCCCAAAGTGCTGGGATTCTAGGCATGAGCCACAGTGCCCAGCCTCCTTTAGCTCTTTGAACATTCTAAACATATTTATCTTAAAGACTTTCAGCTTTTTAATTTCTGGTTGTTGAGATAAAAGTGTACTCATCTGTACATTTGTAGAATGTCCCCAATAATTATTTATTTCCATGTGTGCTTAATAATTTTGACCATGAATCATCTTCAGCGAAGCCTTCTTCCCATAGGAATCTATGTGCCCTGGCTTACAGAAATATTCTACAGAGATATGTCACATTTTATCTGTCAGGACCTGATAGGTATCACCAATTCTAGAACATCTTTTAATATTATTTCTTCTCTTGGGATGCTTATCCTAATGTGGAGTAATGAATTCTGACTCTCCTTGTGTTTGTATGTGTAGCAAAGATTTAGGATTCTCAGGTTAACTTTGTGACTCGATTATGACATCAAGGACCGAAGAACTTTCCATCTTTCACTCTGCAGTCCACCTGCAATATTCTTCATCATGGTCACAAGATGGCTGTGGCAGATATGGCCAAGCTGAGGGAAGAGGAGGAGGGCATTTCCTCCCATGTGTCTGTTTCATTAGGGAGGGAAACCTTTCCCAGAAGTCCCTTTGCAAACTTTCCCTTAGGTCTCATTGGCCAGAGGTGAGGAATCTGCCTATATCCCATCCACATGAGATGCTGAGAAAGTGAGTCCAGGCATCTTCCGGTCTCTGTAGTGGGGATGAGCCCTCCCCGTGTAAAGAAAGGACAGGTAGGAGTTGGAAATGACTTTGTAAGTAACATTTGTAACATTTCCAAACATTTTTGTGAGTACAAACCTAGAGAAAAGATATTTTGTCACCAATTCAGGCCACCATATTGACTGAAATTCAGTATTAGGGTTTTTTTTTCTTTTCTTTTCTTAGAGACAGGGTCTCACCCAGATTGATGCAGGGGTCCATTACAGCTCACTGCAGCCTTTAACTCCTGGGCTCAGGTGATTCTCCCACCTCAGCCTCCTCAGTAGCTGGGACTACAGGCGCACACCAACATACCCTGCTAATTTCATTTAGACAAGGTCTTGCTATATTGCCCAGGCTGATCTCTAACTTTTGGTCTCAAGCGATCCTCCCACCTCAACCTTCCAAAGCACTGGTATTGCAGAAGTAAGTCACTGTGCCCAGCCAGTCTTACCTTTGTGATTAAAATAAAACAGGGCTCATTTATTTTTAACAAATCTGTCTCAAGAATCCCAGCCTTTCTAACTAACATCCCAGGCATCACCTCTAGCAAGAAACCCAACCTATTTAGAAAGCCTATCTTATTTTTTGTCATTTTGTGCCAGAAGGAAGAACAAAAGAAACATGTGGTTTTTGTTTTTTGTTTTGTTTTGTTTTGTTTTAACATGGAGTCTTACTCTGTCACCTAGGCTGGAGTGCAGTGGCAAGATCTTGGCTCACTGCAACCCCTACCTCCCGGGTTCAAGAGATTCTCCTGCCTCAGCCTCCCAAGTAGCTGGAATTACAGGTGCCTGCCACCACACCTGACTGATTTTTGTATTTTTAGTAGAGATACGGTTTCACCATAATGCCCAGGCTGGTCTCAAACTTCTGACCTCAGGTGATCTGACCGCCTCGGCCTCCCAAAGTGCTGGGATTACAACCATGAGCCACTGCACCTGGCCAGAACATTTGTTTTTGCCTGCCTCATGTTGGGTCTTTACAATGGGTTGTTGCCTTTAGTCCTTTCAGTGATCCAGTGAAATAGATGCTGATTTAGTTTAGATAGTTTTCCCCACTCAAATTTTATGTTGAATTGTAATCACCAATGCTGGAGGTGGGGTCTGGTGGGAGGTGTTTGGATCATGAGGGCACATCTGTCATGGCTTGGTGCTGTCTTCATGATAGTGAACAGGTAAATATCTGGTCATGTAAAAGTGTGTGGCAACACCCCTCTCAACACACACTCTCTCTCTCTCTCTCTCTCTCTCTCTCTCTCTCTCTCTCTCCTGCTTTTGCCATGTGACATGCCTCCTCCTGCTTTGCCTTCTCCATGATTGTAAGATTCCTGAGGTATCGTAGAATTGTAAGATTCCTGAGATTCCTAGAAGCTAAGCAGGTATCGGCACCTTGCTTCCTATAAAGCCTGCCGAACCGTGAGCCAAGTAAACCTCTTTTCTTTATAGATTACTCAGTCTCTCGTATTTATAGCAATGCAAGAATGGCCAGATACAGATACCAAAATCACCATTTTACAGTTGAGGAAACTGAAGCTCAGAGAATAGAAGTGCCTTGCTCAAGGTCACATAGCCTAGAAGCCCAGCACTTCCAGGTCTGCCTGACTCCAAAGTCTCTGCTCTTTTCTTCAAGCCATTCTGCCTTTATTCTCCTCATCCCAGTTATTTGTAAGGATCAGACTTGAGAATCCAGAAAGTAATTTTCTGGGCATCAACTGGGCCTAAAACATCCATCTTGAGGTCAGAAATTATCAGAGTGGATCTTGTTATTAAGTAATACATCAGACAGTCCCTTGATTAGCAATACAAATGAAATTCCAGCAGACTGTCTCTGGGGATGCCATTTAGCAATATTAACTTGAGAACATAAATCAGTCTGGCTGGAGAGTTAATTCCCTCCCTGATTCGGGAAGCAGTCCTGAGAGAGAGATCCACTGGGGAACTCAGCCTCCTATTCCACATTTGCTATGGAAGAGATTTCAGAAGAACCATGTATTCCTATATAATTCAAACTGCTTTTCTTGGAAAGTCTACCTACTGGATTTGTGGTCTGCCTTGCCTGCAAGACTGTGAACAGCAAAGCTCAAGGAACTCCCTAACTTCGGATAGTGGCACTGCATACGTGCTCGCTTAATTAGTGGATTGATTAACAAACCATTGACACTGTCAGCATTCAGTTGCTCCCAAATTATGTTGAAATGTGTGTATTTAGTGTGTTGAAATCTCCCAATGGTAGGATTGGAACTCATGAGGAAAACATGCCTCAGTGGTACCTGCTGGTCTTTGAGGGTTTCCCAAGAGCAATGACTTCTGCTACATACGACCTTCCTGTACCCCAGATCTGAGGTTGTGGACTAGTGACTGCTCCCCTACACTAAACTCTGGGCTGCTTTCCTTCCTTCCAGCCCTTGCCTGGTACTCCTAGATGGCAGTACCTTCTTAGAACCAGGAGAGAGGGACCCTCGCTCTTGGCTCCTGTTCTAGAGAGCTCCATACCTCACAAATACATATGTGAAATGTGTGTAAAGCCACTTCTGTCATTTGGGATCTGGTGCTCAGCACTGGCACCATTCAATCCATAACCCTAAATATCCACTCTCAGGACCAACCCCATTCAGGCCCCAGGGAAATGTTTATCTACATCTCCAAAGACAAGGTTGGGCATGGTGGCTCAAGCCTGTAATCCCAGTACTTTGGGAGGCTGAGGCAGGCAGATGGCTTGAGCCCAGGAGTTTGAGACCAGTCTGGGCAACATGGCAAAACCCCATCTCTACAAAAATACAAAAAGTAGCCAGGTGTGGCAGTGCAGGCATTTAGTTCCAGCTACGAGGGAGGCTGAGGTGGGGGTCTTGCTTGAGCCCAGGAGGTCAAGGCTGCAGCAAGCCGTGATTGTGCCACTGTACTCCAGACTGGGCAACAGAGCGAGACCCTCTCTCTAAAAAACAACAAAAAGAAAAAGAAAAGACAACCGCATTCAAATGCCTTTCAGTTGGTTGTGCCATTGCTTACATTCAAGACAGTCACTGTTTTAGGGTATGGGGGGGATTTGAGTGGTGGAATCACTTGGATAAGAGAAAAGACATATGAATTAATTTGCCAAATCCTTCCCTTCAGAGAGAATAAATGCAATGCATTTTTTTTTCTTTCCAACTTTTATTTTAGTTTCAAGGGGTACAGGTACACATTTTTTACACAAATAAATTACATGTCATAGGGGTTTGGTGTACAGATAATTTTGTCACCCAAGTAATCAGCAGAGTCATTTTCTTGTCCTCTTCTTTTTTCTTTCCTTTTTTGAGACAGACTCTCACTCTGTCACCCAGGCTAGAGTGCAACCTCCACCCCCTGGGTTTCAGTGATTCTCCTGCCTCAGCCTCTCGAGTGTCTGGGACTACAGTCACCGATCACCATGCCCAGCTAATTTTTTTGTATTTTTAGTAGAGACTGGGTTTCACCATGTTGGCCAGGCTAGTCTCAAACTCCTAACCTCAGGTGATTCGCCCGCCTCAGCCTCCCAAAGTGCTGGGATTACAGGTGTGAGCCACCGCACTTGGCCTATTGTTCGCTTCTTTGTCACCGTGTGTGCTCAATGTTGGCTCCCACTTATAAGTGAGAATATGTGGTATTTGGGATTCTGTTCTTCCAGCAAGCTCTTGCACAGTGAAGCATTTTCCCCAGTTGTGTCAGATGTACAATTCTCATTGCTCTCCATATTCCAATTTGTGGTGCCAGAAGTACTCACAAATTAGCTCTATACCCATAAGCGTTACACACGGTAACTGAGGAACATTTTGCAGTATTGACAATGTTATTACTCCTACTTTGTCTACCAGTTTGTCTAGATATAATGTGAGTGATATGTGATACCGGTTATTTACACTGGCAACTAGATGGGCACTGGCATTGCAAGTGGAACTGCAAATGGTTTTAGGTTTCAAAAAATATTTAGCTGGGAGCAGTGGTCCATGCCTATAGGCCCAGCTGTTCAGGAGGCTGAGGCGAGAGGATCCACTGAAGCCAGGAATTAGAGGCCAAAGTGCACTACTATTGTGCCTATAAATAGCCACTGCACTCCAGCCTAAGCAATATAGTGAGATCCTCCTTCTCTAAGAAAAGAAAAAGGAAGGCCAGGTATAGCAGCTCATGCCTGTAATCTCAGCTCTTTGGGAGGCTGAGATAGGAGGATCACTTGAGGCCAGGAGTTTGAGATGAGCCTGGGCAACACGGGAAGACCCTATCTCTACAAACAATTTAAAAATTAGCTGAATGTGGTGGCATGCACCTGTGATCCCAGCTACCTGGGAGGCTGAGACAAGAGAATGTCTTGAGCCCAGGAGTTTGAGGCTGCAGTGAACCATGTTCACACTACTTTATTCCAGACTGGGTGACAGAGCAAGACACGATCTCAGAAGAAAAAAGAAAAAACACTAATGATATTTAATTAAACTTTCAAAAAATGATTTTAGATTTGTTTTTTAAAACTTTAATTTTGAAGTTTAAACATTCATTTATTATAATTCTATTTCCCTTTTAATTTTAATAATTTTGCATATTTTAGGTTGTTTTCGTAGCCCAGCCAATTTTGCATATTTTAGAAGAGAAATAGCTTTTGGGAAAACAAATAAACCACTTTTAAATTTTAATATTTCACATTTACTTTAATTACACTTAATAAAAATAGATTCTCTTGGCCGGGCGCGGTGGCTCACGCCTGTAATCCCAGCACTTTGGGAGGCCGAGGCAGGTGGATCGCGAGGTCAAGAGATCGAGACCATCCTGGTCAACATGGCGAAACCCCGTCTCAACCAAAAATACAAAACATTAGCTGGGCATGGTGGTGCGTGCCTGTAATCCCAGCAACTCAGGAGGTTGAGGCAGGAGAATTGCCTGAACCCAGGAGGAGGAGGTTGTGGTGAGCCGAGATCGCGCCATTGCACTCCAGCCTGGGTAACAAGAGCGAAAGTCCGTCTCAAAAAATAAATTAAAAAAATAAAAAATAAAAATAGATTCTCATTTTATGTAGTTCAAATATAATTTTTAACTTTATGATCACTACTGTCAATAGGACACAGATTATGTGAATAACATGACTTAATATAATAATGTTTCTGACAGGACAGCAATAAAAATAAATTTAATAGAATAAATACTCAATTATTTATAAATTATGTATCGTTTAATCTTTGAAAATCACGACTCTATGGACAAAACAGACAGACAATTCACAATAATTAACTTTAGTCATCTTTAAGACTGTGTTGACTTTCAGGCACATAAAACTGCAGCTTAGGCTGGGCATGGTGGCTCATGCCTGCAATCCCAGCACTTTGGGAGACTGAGGCAGGCAGATCACTTGAAACCAGAAGTTCAAGACCAGCCTGGCCAACATAGCAAAACCCCTTCTCTACTAAAAATATGAAAAATTAGCTGGGTGTGGTGGCAGGTGCCTATAATTCTGCTACTCAGGGGTTAAGGCAGAAGAATCCCTTAAACCTGGGGGGCAGAGGTTGCACTGAGCCAAGATCACGCCACTGCACTCCAGCCTGGGCAACAGAGTGAGACCCTTCCTCAAAAGAAAAACAAAACCAAAAAAAAGTGGCTTGTTAGAGCATATGGAAAAAAGGCAAAAAACAAAATAAAACTATGGCTTGATTATTCTCATTCTGGTCTCTTCAGCTCTGCCTCAAGGCACTTTCTCTTGCTGTTTCCCCACTCCAAAGCTCTTTGCCGATCTTCAAGGAGCATTCCTTCTCCTTATTCTGGTTTCAGCTCAAAAGTTGCCTCCCTAGAAAGGCTTTGCTTTTTCCTTAGCCTTAGAAATGTTTTGCGTTTTTGTTGTTGTTTCCAACAATATGTGTTGTGCTCTTACTAGGTGCCTGGGTCTATAACCAGTGCTCCAGATCTGTTCAACCATTTCTTCTTTCCCATGGCCCTTGGAGGCAGGTACTTTATAGCACAGAAGAAGCAAGTAACCAGAGGACATTGTGCTAAGTGAAATCAGCCAGGCACAGAAGGACAAATATCCTCCCTGCCCCAGTCATCAGCACATGACCCTGTCTTATGTCCTCATTTCGTTGATCACTTTCTGAAATTATCTTGTTCACAATGTGTTTTCTTGTCTAGCTCCATGAAGATGGGAGTTTTTTCTTCCTTGTTTGCCACAATACCAGCAGAGCCAAAAAAGGGCCTGGTGCCCAGTGGGAGCTTATAAATATTTGTTAAATAAGTTAATAAACCATTAGATTTAGCTTTTAAAAGCAAAAGCTCCAGTCATCAAGGTGTGTTTTTAACCTCAACTTATTACTTAAAAATGTATTCTGAAGTATTAATCAGTAAAATGATACAATGCCTAAGATATGTTTTAAAATACTAGTTTTTTTTTTAAAGTGTGGGGATAGAGGAAGTAAGACTGACAAAATATTGATCATTATTAAGGCTGGGCAATACATCCATATGAGTCATTTTACTATTCTCTTTACTTTTGCATATGTTCAAAAAGTTCCTTCATAAAAAATGTTTTTTTGGCCGGGCACGGTGGCTCAAGCCTGTAATCCCAGCACTTTGGGAGGCCGAGGCGGGTGGATCACGAGGTCAAGAGATCGAGACCATCCTGGTCAACACGGTGAAACCCCGTCTCTACTAAAAATACAAAAACTTAGCTGGGCATGGTGGCGCGTGCCTGTAATCCCAGCTACTCAGGAGGCTGAGGCAGGAGAATTGCCTGAACCCAGGAGGCAGAGGTTGCGGTGAGCCGAGATCGCGCCATTGCACTCCAGCCTGGGTAACAAGAGCGAAACTCCGTCCAAAAAAAAAAAAAAATGTTTTTTTAAGCCAGTTAATTGTCCTTGGGACAAGATAAACCCCAACCTTCAGAATACAATGACTTGGTTACTCCCTTGAAGTAGGAAAAAGGGAAAAATGAAAACTAGACAAACCCAATTTCTCCTGTCATAGGCACACAATTTGGGAGATTACAGATGAGGCAGTAACTAAACCCCCCAAAGAAAGAAAAAAGTGCTTTACAGGCAAGATGACAATGGAGTGGAGTTCTGATGGACACATAGGAGTTTGTGCATTAAACACACTAAAGGCATTCTAGTTAAAGGACACCAGGCTATCCAAAGGCACGAAAATGGAAAGTGCCTGGCATATTGATTAAATTAGGATATTTTCAACTGAACTATTAAAGTTCAGTAAAGACAACTTAGTAGACCTCATAACAAGATGAGGAGAGGCAGATGGTGTCTAGACTGGTTAAGTCAGCAACTCTGTGATATCATTAAGGATCCAGGTTTTCTTCAAGTCTTTGCTCTGTCTACTGCCACATGTCTTAGCCGCCCTCATGGTTGTAAGATACCTCCTTCAATTCCATGCATGATAACTTCCAAATAAAGAAGAAATGGCATCTCTTTCTACCAACAAGGAAACCTTTCTCAGAAGCCCCCAGCAGACTTCCCTTGTGTTCCATTGGCCCGGAGTGTGTTATCTGCCCATGCCTGAGTCATAACTGAGGGAATCAAACCACCATGACTAGTTTGGAATGATCTTTATCCACCCCTTAATGCTGGACCCAGCCCCTGCCTGCTAGGAAGCACACAGCCTCCAAAGGTTAGCAGGGCCCATGTGGGAAAGAGCCTTGATGTTAGGCTAAGTAGTCTTCATCCAAAAACAGGAGGTTGAGTGCTGTTTTTAAAGAGGCCGTGATTTGATCTGATCTGTTTCTCAGAAAGATCACTCTGGTGCCTGAGTAGGAGATGGCTTAAGAAAGGGGAGTCAGCTTTGGAGTCAGAAAGAGCACAGGGGAGGGGACTGCAGTTTGCCAGGAGAGAGAGAATGGCCCTAATGTCTTCTATCTGCCCCTGCAGACCCACTCTCCACCCTCCCCTACTACTCTCTGCAGCCCTTGGAGACTGACATCCATGGGCCTCATGAAAGGCTTCCATGCCCTCTGTCTTCCAGTGATGTTCAGTCAAAGAGCAGAACTGAGAGGGGAGTGGAGGGAGGAGTGAGAGTAAGGTAGGGGTGTTTACCTCCCCAGCTTCCTCCCCTTGGGCTGACTGGGTCTTGACCCATCAAGACTCCCTCTCTACATAATTCACATAACTGTTCACTGCATGCCCTTGGCTATTGGGATGGTAACCGTAAGAGTGGCAGGAGGGTGACAAATTCTTAGGCAGATGGGGCAGGTCCCCAGTGAAACCCAACTTTCAAGCCAAAGAGTTTAAAGCCTAAAAGCCAACCTACAAGTCTCTGACAAATCCACCAACCGGACTGAGAACCTCTCTTCCTGTTTGGTGCAGTTTCCTCTGATTGATCCCCACCCTTCACCTATTTTTTATATACCTACTCTTCCCTAATTGGTGTTTTACACTGTCATGCCCATCTTTGAGTAGTGTCTTTTTTTTAGCCTTTTTTGCATACTCATAAACCAATCAGCATGCCCTCCCCAATTCTGAGCCTATAAAAACCCTGGACTCAGCCACATTTTGGGACTACTTGCCTTTGAGTGGGGGACTACCCATCTTTGGGTAGGGGCTGCCCACTTTGGTTCTCCTCTCTGCTGAGAGCTGTGTCGTCACTCAATAGAATTCTTCTCTATCCTATTCATCCTCCAGTTGTCAGTGTAACCTCATTCTTCCTGGACGCCAGACAAGAACCTGCGACCTGCCAAATGCAGGTACAAAAAGGGCTGTAACACAGCAGCTCTCCACCCTCTGCCAGTGCCAGGGGGTCTCCCCACACAATGGGAGGCAGAAGCAGGACTGGGTCAGCCCAGGAGCTGCAGGCCAGAGTGGGGTGGTGGGACTGAACAAGCTGTAAAACAAATGGGATGAGACATGCTCTGTCCCCACCCTCTTTCACTGTGTTGCAGGTGGCGGGAAGAAGAAAGAGCCACCACCCTTCTGGGGGCCCAGACCTTGGGGTTTCCCCAAGCCAGAGCCATAACCTGCTGTAACAGCCTCTTTGAGGTTCCATGATTGCTGGCATCACCAAGCTTTTGGGTGCCACTGTGTTCCCCTCATCCAGACACTGGTGCCCAAGGCAGAAGCAGGTCACAGCACACCCAGCCCAGCTGCAGGCTAAGCACAGATCCCACAGTGAGTGCAGGATCCAGGCTGGGGTACAAGCCAAGTGCAGCCAGCCAGGCTGAGTGGGCAAGGTACCTCCCGCTCAGGTAGGGTTGTCACTGGCCACAGAGGTCTCTGACTGGCAAAGCAGCACCAAAAAATCCTGCATCAACAGCTCCCGTCACTAGTCACAGACACCACACTTCTGTTTTCCCTACACCTGGCTCACACCTTTGTAACTAGTCCCCTTATCGAACTTTCTTCTATTCATCCAAAAAATTTTTTTTGAAACAGTCTCTCTCTGTTGCCCAGGCTGCAGTGCAGTGGCGTGATCTCAGCTCACTGCAACCTCCGCCTCCCGGGTTCAAGCGATTCTTGTGCCTCAGCCTCCCAAGTAGCTGGGACTATAGGCATGCGCCACCATGCCTGGCTAATTTTTGTATTTTTAGTAGAGACAGGATTTCACCATGTTGGCCAGGATGGTCTTGGTCTCTTGACCTCATGATCCACCCTGCTCGGCATTCCAAAGTGCTGGGATTACAGGTGTGAGCCACCATGCCCAGCCCATTCATCCAAATTTAAACATATAGTCCACTTCCTGCAGCGACCTTGGCTGATATATGTGACCAAGGCCTGTGGAGTCAGGGGAGTCTTAGACAACCTGCAGAGCAAGGAAGGGGACTCCTTGGTCATTTGCTTCCTTATTGTTGGGAAGACAGACTGCATAAGCTGCCACCAGAAGAGCACAGCACTGCTGGCTTGAGGTGTTCCATCCCCAGCAAATAATCTAAGTTATAAAGGGCAGGTGCAAAAGCATGGCATACTCTTCTGTCTCCTTTTCTCTCTGTGTTATTAGAATTTTTGTTTGTGGCCAGGCACAGTGGCTCATGCCTGTAATCCCAGTACTTTAAGAGGCCAAGGTAAGCAGATCACTTGAGGCCAGGAGTTTAAGAACATCCTGGGCAACATGGTGAAACACCATCTCTACCAAAAAATTATCCAGCCATGGTGGTGCATGCCTGTACTCCCAGCTACTTGGCATGAGAATTGCTTGAACCCAAGAAGTGGAGGCTGCAGTGAGTCAAGATCATGCCACTGCATTGCCGCCTGGGCAACAGAGCAAGACTCTCAAAAAATTTTTTTTGTTTGGTTGTGTCTTCATAATATTTCATTTAGATAGTAGAAGGAGCTTGCAGCTCAATGCCCCAAAGGTGAAAGGAAAGGCAGAACTAAACGCCATCCTTGTCAGTCCTCTTGGGATATAAGAGGAAGTGACCACGTCAAACAGGAGAAGCAGGGACCTGGTGCAGTCCACAGAGCACAAGGAGGATAAACCTTTGTCCTGTCAACCTAAAGTAAAAAAAAACAAAATCAGTATAAGTAGAGAGGTTATCTAGGTCAAGTTTGAAGGCTACAACTGGAAGCAAAGATTCAGGTTGCCCTGAACATTCACTATGATTAGCAGCAGTTACAAGTGGGCTTTTTTTTTCTTTTGTTTGAGACGGAGTCTCATTCTGTCACCCAGGCTGGAGTGCAGTGGTGTAATCTTGGTTCACTGCAACCTCTGCCACCCAGATTCATGTAATTCTCCTGCTTCAGCCTCCCAAGTAGCTAGTAGCTGGGATTACAGGCGCTTGCCACCACGCTCCGCTAATTTTTGTATTTTCAGTAGAGGCGGGGTTTCACCATCTTGGCCAGGCTGGTCTCAAATTCCTGACCTCAAGTGATCCACCCATCTCAGCCTCCCAAAGTGCTGGGATTACAGGCATGAGCCTCTGCACCCGGCCTACAAGTAGGCATTTAAAGGAAAAGTAGAGGGGCAGTTCCCAAGTTGTTTACCAATAATTTACATTAAAATAACAACAATTTCTTCTTTTTTTTTTTTTTTTTTTTTTGAGGCAGAGTCTTGCTCTGTTGCCTAGGCTGGAGTACAGTGGTGTAATCACGGCTCACTGCAGCCTTGACTTCCCAGGCTTAGGTAGTCCTCCCACCTCAGCCTTCTGAGGACTACATGTGAGTGCCACAACACCCAGCTAATTTTTTTTAAATTTTTTTGTAGAGACATGGTTTCACCATGTTGCCTGGGCTGGTCTCAAACTCTTGGCCTCAAGCAATCCTCCTGCCTCAGCTTCCAAAGTGCTGAGATTACAGGCATGAGCCATTGGGCCAACCAACATAAACTCTCTAGATACCTTTTTCTTTGTATCTCAAATTTCAAGAAGGTAAGACAATGTGTGAGGCAGCTGCTAGGGAATAGAATACCTTTAAACAATTTCCCCCAGGCATTAGTGAGAGGAAGAGAGAAAGTACTGACTGAAGTCCAGTACTCAGGTCTCTCTGGGCCTGATAAATGCTGCAAACCTCATGTAGCTCAAACTGCCTTGAGCTGTTTTTCTTCTCTCAGTTGAACTGTGTTCTCCCCCAACTTCCCAAAAAAAGATATGTTAAAGAGTCCAAACATGCCATGTGACCTTATCTGGTAATAGGGTCTTTACAGAGATAATAAAGTGAAAGTGAAATTATTAAGGTAGGTCCTCATGAACACAATCTGAATTTGACTGAATTCAGAATGCATGGTGCCAGAAGCAAAAAAAAAATAAAAAATAAGGCCGGGTGCGGTGGCTCACGCCTGTAATCCAAGCACTTTGGAGGCCAAGGCTGGCGGATCACCTGAGGTCGGGAGTTCAAGACCAGCCTGATCAACATGGTGAAACCTTGTCTTTATAAAAAATAAAAATAAAAAATAAATAAAGGGAAATTTGGATATGGGGCGGACACACACAGGAGGAAGACAGCCATGATGTGAAGAAGGGATTGGAGTGAAGCACTCACAAGCTAAGGAATGCCCAGGATTGCTGGCAAACCACCTGAAGCCAGGCAGAGGCAAGGGAGGATCTTCTCCCTGCAGTTTCAGAGGAGCATGGCCCTGCCAACACCTTGATTTTGAACTTCTAGCCTCCAGAATTTTGAGACAAATAAATTTCTGTTTTCTGAGTCTCTCAGTTTGTGAGACTTTGTTATGGCAGCCCTCACAAATGAATACATCTTCTGAAAGCATTGGAGAGTGTCAGGCTCAGCTCAGACTGTAAGATGACTCACAGAGCCAACCTCACCAATGAACAGTAGGGGTGACATCCCAGTTACTACATAATGGTCATCCTGAGTAGAAGATAAAGATGAAGATAAAGTAGAAGATAAAGCCACTATATACAGTCTTGTCTTCCCAAGACACAGGAAGAGAAAATACTGTTTCCACCAACTCTCATCCTCCATTGGTCAACAGTTGGCCAGGATGTTCACTTCTGGGCACTTGTAGTTGTGTGCATGTGCCATATTGCCTGACCAACTCCTGCAGGTGCCCCCAGAAGCAGTGACAGAAAAACCCCATGGCTCAGAGCAAAAGAAACTGGAGCAAGATGCTGGCAGGCTACATCAGCGAGCAGCTTGTTGCCAACAGAGCAAAAAGGGTAAACTGAGGGATGTGAGACAGAGCATAAAGTGTCTGACCTAGAGCCTAACAAAGAGAAGGGAGCCCCTAATTCAGATACAGTAAGACATTGGAGATGGAGGATCATGTTAGAGAGGAAATTCTCAGGCAAGAAAGAGGGGGTTGAATCAAGGAAGATTCCCAGGGTTCTACTTTGAGAACAGGTGGCTGATGACTCTCTTTATTGAGGCAGGAAAGGTAGAAAGAGAAGCCACTTGGAAAGCTACAGAGGGATCAAGCACTCAAATTTAGTTCTGTTTTGTTTGAGATGTCTGCATGTGGCCTTGTCTAGGGTCCAGTCTTGGTATCAAAGGTTGGGGCTGGTCACAAAGGTCTGGAAACAACAGAGTGCTGCTGTGGGTTGAAGGAATTTCTCAGAGAAAAGGGGATAGATCCTAGAGAGAAGGAGCAGGGTGGGGGAGCTTGGAGATGTTCTCCTTGGTACTGCTGGAACCCGGGTGACTCTTCAGCTCCATAATTGGCAACAGAGCTGGATACCACTGGGAAGAGAAGCAGATGTAGTCCCAGCTACTCGTTATTTGAGACAGAATCTCACTCTGTCACCCAGGCTGGAGTGCAGTGGCACAATCTGAGCTCACTGCAACTTCTGCCCTCCTGGGTTCAAAAGATTCTCCTGACTCAGCCTCCCGAGTAGCTGGGACTACAGGCATGCGCCACCGTGCCCAGCTATTTTCATAGCTCTAAATAATTTCTTATAACCATTGTGATGCCTTCTTTGACTCAGGGGTTATTTATTTAATTTCCCAACATTTAGGGATTTTTCAATTATTATGCTATTAATGCTGTACTCTAATTGCTGATTTCTAGTTTAATTCTGCTCTTAATAATACCAATTCTACACAGTCCATTCTAGCAAATTGAGCAATCAGATACCAAAGTTAAGAAAACAATATAAAGCCAGGCATGGTGGCTTATGCCTATAATCGCAGCCCTTTGGGAGGCCAAGGCAAATGTTCGAGACAAGCCTGGCCAACATGGCTAAACCCCGCCTCTCCTAAATTAGCTGGGTTCAGTGGCACATGCCTATAATCTCAGCTACTTGGTAGGCTGAAGCATGAGAAACTCTTGAACCTGGGAGGCAGAGGTTGCAGTGAGCTGAGATGGTGTCACTGCACTCCAGCCTGGGCGACACAAAGAGACTCTGTTGAAAGAAAAGGAAAGAAGGAAGGAGGGAGGGAGGGAGGAAGGGGGGAAGGAAGGAAGGAAGGGAGGGAGGGAAGGAGGGAGGGAAGGCAGGAGAGAGGGGGGAAAATAAAAGAATATCATTTACAACAGTTTCAAAAATGAATTATTTATGTATAGTTCTAACAAAACATATATAGGCTCTGTATACTGAAAATTACAAAAAATCGATAAAGAAATCAAAGGAGTCAGGCATAGTGGCTCACGCCTGTAATCCCAGCACTTTGGGAGGCCAAGGTGGACGGATCACCTGAGCTCAGGAGTTTAAGACCAGCCTGGTCAACATGGTGAAACCCCATCTCTACTAAAAATATAAAAATTAGCCAGGCATGGTGGTGGGCACCTGTAATCTTAGATGCTCAGGAGGCTAAGGCAGGAGAATTGCTTGAACCCAGGAGACAGAGATTGCAGTGAGCTGACACAGTGCCATTGCACCACTCCAGCCTAGGCAACAGAGTGAGACTCTGTCTCAAAAAAAAAAAAGCAGCAGCAGCAAGATGGAGTTGGAGTTGGTTAAGTCAGATCTCTTTCACTGTCATAATTTTGTAATGGCAATTTCAAAAGAACTCATGTCCAGAATATTTAAACATCTTATACAAAATTGAAAATAAAAAATACAGACAACCCACCAGAAAAATGGGCAAAAGATGTTAACAAGCACTACCCAAGAGTATATTCAAATGAGCAATAAATACGTGAAAAGGTGATCAACTTCATTAATCAGGGAAATGCAAATTGAAACCAAAATTAGCTATGCTGAAAGAACACAGAGTACACAGGGTGTGATTCCATTTATAGGAAGGCTAGTGACAGAAAGCAAATCAGTTGTTGCCTGGGGCTGGGGGTAGAGGTGGAATGGACTGAGGTGGGACTCAAGGGAACTCTCTGGGGGTAATATACATGTTCAATATCTTGATTATGATATTTTACAATTTGGTGATTTTGTAATTTGGCAACACCCATCACAATATATAATTAAAGAGGATGAATTTTATTCTATGTATTCATACCTTAATAAAGTTGATTTTTTAAAAGCACAATAGGGTTGGGCACCAGTGGCTCATGCCTGTAATCCCAGCACTTCGGGAGGCTGAGGCGGGAGGTTCACTTGAGCCTAGGAGTTCAAGATCGGACTGGACAGCATAGCAAGACCTTGTCTCTACAGATAATTTAAAAATTAGTTGGGTGCAGTGTCACGTGTCTGTGGTTCCAGCTACTCAGAGGCTCCGGTGGGAGAATCACTTGGGCCCGGGTGTGAAAGCTGCAGTGAGACGAGATCAAGCCACTGCACTCCATCCTCGGGGACAGAGCAAGCCCCTATCTCCGCAACAACAAAAGCACAGTAAAATACCACTACATTCTTCCAAAGTATAAACTAGTATGGGGAAAAAACAAAAAAGATATCAGTACATTCTCACCAGAAAAACTAAAATAAAAATTACCAAGCATTGACAAGGACACAGAGCAACTAGAACTCTGCTAAGTTGCAGGAGGCAATGTAAATGGCACAACCATCCAGGAAAACTCTTAGAAAGTTACACTTTGATCGTTGTCAAAAGACAAAAATGCAACTTAAATATCTTAATTGCTTTATTTTTATTTTATTTTATTGTTTTTGAGTCAGAGTCTCGCTCCGTCGCCTAGGCTGGAGTGCAGTGGCACAATCTTGGCTCACTGCAACCTCCATCTCCTAAGTTCAAGCGATTCTCTTGCCTCAGCCTCCTGAGTAGCTGGAATTGCAGACACGTGCCACCAAGCCCAGCTAATGTTTGTATTTTTAGTAGAGACAGGGTTTCACCATGTTGGCCAGGCTGGTCTCAAACTCCTGACCTCAGGTAATCCCGCACCACCACCCTCAGCCTCCCAAAGTGCTGGGATTACAGGCATGAGCCACCATGCCCAGCGTCTTATTTTTCTTTAACACCATATAATCCATCAATTTCATTCCTTGGTGCTTAAGATAAATGTGTATATAGATTTGTCTGTCAAAAAATATCTACGAGCCAGGAGCAGTGGCTCAAACCTGTAATCCCAGCATTTTGGGAGGCAGAGGCAGAAGGATCGCTTGAGCCCAGGAGTTTGAGACCAGCCTAGGCAACATGGTGAGACTTGGACTCTACAAAAAAAAAAATACAAAAAGTAGCTGGGTGTAGTGGTGCTTGCCTATAGTCATAGCTACTGGGGAGGCTGAGGCAGGAGGATTGCTTGAGGCCAGGAGTTGGAGGCTGCAGTGAGCCATGCTCATGCAACTATACTCCAGTTTAGGCAACAACAACAACAAAAATCAAATGAAAAATGAATCAGCTGAGCACAGTGGCTCATGCCTGTAATCCCAGCACTTTGGGAGGCTGAGGCGAGCAGGTCACGAAGTCAAGAGATCAAGACCATCCTGGCCAACATGGTGAAATCCCAACTCTACTAAAATACAAAAATTAGCTGGATGTGGTGGCATGCACCTGTAGTCTCAGCTACTCGGGAGGCTGAGGCAGAAGAATCACTTGAACCCAGGAGGCAGAGGTTGCAGTGAGCCAAGATCACCCCACTGCACCCAGCCCTGATGATGAGCAAGATTCTGTCTCAAAAAAAAAAAAAAAAGAATCTACAGTATTAAAACTCTAGAAGCCAGGTTAGTGATTACCTGTGAAGGGGGCAGGGTGGTGAGCAGTTGTTGGTGAATGGGTAAATGGTGACTGAAAGTGGGCAGCAGGGGGCTTCCGGTGTGCTGGTGTACATATCATACTTTTATTAAAAGTTTACCAAAAACCAATTACATTTGTGAGACAATCTGAGAAAACGGAACCCAGACTGGGTATTAGACCACATTAAGGAATATTGTTAATTTTCTTAGGTATGTTAATGGCCTTGTGGTTATGCATTTTTTTTTTTGAAGTACTAATCTGTTGGCAATAAATACTTCAGTATTCACAGATGAAATAATGTGATGTCTGGGATTTGCTTTAAAATAATTCCCTGGATGGGAAGGGATTGCTTAAACAGGATAGATAAGCAGATGTTGCTTATTGTTGAAAACCAGTTAATGGGTACATGAGGGTTCATTATACTATTGTTATCACTTTCTCGAATGTCTGTAATATTCTATTACTATTAATAATAATAACAAGAGGCTTTTCATCTCAGAATTCCAAGGCAGTCACTTCACCTCCCTGACTCCCAGTCTCTTTCTCAATAAAATAGGGCTGATGATATAATAATGCACTGTAGTCACAGGGATGTTGTGAGGAGCGGGAGGAGAAAAGTGCTTTATGAAATGTTGTTTTAATATTGGTTACCACTGCCATTATAGTTTCTAGCACTAATTTGTGGCCTCCAACTGTTCCCTCCTCCCCTCCCTGTAATTTTTTTTTTTTTTTTTTTTTTTAAACACAGTGTCGCTCTGTCGCCCAGGCAGGAGTGCAGTGGTTCAATTTCGGCTCACTGCAACCTCCACCTCGTGGGTTTAAGCGATTCTCCTGCCTCAGCCTCCCAAGTAGCTGGGATTACCCGCGGGTGTCACCGCGTCCTGCTAATTTTTGTATTTTTAGTAGATCAACATGGTTTCACCATGTTGGCCAGGTAGGTCTCGAACTCTTGGCCTCAAGTGATCCGCGCGCCTCGGCTTCCCAAAGTGTTGGGGTTACAGGTGTGAGCCACTAGGCCCGGCCTCCGTATAATTGTTGATTCCACTTTTCCTCTGGTTCTTTCCAATGGTTCCTTCCTGCTAGCACCGCCCTCCCCCGGCAGCCCAATGGTTGAGCCCGGCTTCCCCAGGGGAAACCCCTTGGGGAGGAACACGAGGTATCTTCGAGTGGCCTCGGCCCCCTCCCTGGAGGCTACTTGGATCGCGCCGCGCTGGGGGCGGGCCGGTAATCGTAGGCGGGGCGCAAGCCGCGAGCTCCGATTGGTCACGTCCGGAGTAAACATCCGTCGGGACGGGGCGGGGCCGGAAGTGGAAGTAGAAGGCGGTGGCTGAGCGGGTTCTCGAGGTTCTATCGTCGGTGTTAGTGCGGCCAGGTGCCATGGGCCGGCCTGGGGCACACTGAGGGGACGCGGGGCTGGGCCATGGCGGGCGCTCGGGCCGCCGCCGCCGCCTCCTCGGCGGGGTCCTCGGCTTCTTCAGGCAACCAGCCGCCGCAGGAGCCGGGGCTCGGGGAGCTGCTGGAGGAGTTCTCCCGGACTCAGTACCGGGCCAAAGAATGCAGCGGGATCGGTGGCTCTAAGGTGAGACTGGAGGCGCGATGAGCTGGTGAAGGTCCCTAACTTGGGGAGTTACAGAGAAAAGGCTGAGGCCAGGCGTCAGAGAAAGGTAGGAGTAGGGTCTCGCCGCTGGGGAAAAGGGGAAAGAGGGGAGCTCTCCAGCGTTTGGACATGGAGTATTAGACTCGGACTTGACAACCATAGAAGGAGGAACTGGGATGAGAATGAACCCAGCAAAGAGATCCTTTTTGTTTGAGAAGGGGCTTGGAGATCAGAGATCAAGCTGAGGGGCCAGGTTCAAATATCAGGTAGGAGGAGCTAAGGAAGGCCTATTCCCTGCTTCAGGTGCCTTAGGATGAGTTATGCCAGGGTAAAAACCCTCAAATCTAAGAAAAATAGGGAGACAATTCCTCGGGGTCAGAGGTCAGAATGGACCCAGGAGGTGAACCCAGTGTGTTACCCCTTATAAGGTCTCAGCATGACTTAGGCCCATCCCTTTCCTTCCCCAATAGAGGAGGAAGATAACCTACACTCCCTCTCAGTTCCTTTATCAAAAGCAGGTCTCAGTTCCTCTTTTTCCTCCCTTTGGAATTTCCACTCAATCATCTTATCGTCAGCCCTGGAGGGCTTCCTGTCAGCTCAGGCCATCCCCACCCTAACCACTGTCTGGCAGTGCAATGGGAATCTTGCTGACCCTGCCATCTCATTCCTCCACGTGGTTTTGGCAGCTTTAGCTCCAAGTTTTCCGGTGGAATTCTGTTCCATCCTGCGCCACAGAATTTTGGTTTGGCCCCAGAGGTTACCCTGAGTTGTGATTCTGTATTTGCCATCTGGTAGTCTCTGAAGTAACCCAGGGAAGAGTTCAGTAAGGATTGGGATTCCTCATTCTCCAAATGGCCAAGTAACTTTTCCTAGTGTAGTCTTGGGAACCACCTGTTTCAGAATTATCTGGGATACTTTTAAAATTTATACTTGTCGGGTACTTTGTGAAACTGGAGATTCCTTAAATCCACCCAGTCCTACCAAGTCAGACTCATGACTGTAATCCCAGAATTTTGGGAGGCGTCACGGTGGGTGGATCACCCAATCCTACCAAGTCAGAATTTCTGGGGGTGGGATCCTGGAATTTGCTTTTTTTTTTTTTTTTTTTTTTCTGGAGTGGGAGTCTCACTTTGTCGCCTAGGCTGGAGTGCAGTGGTGCAATCTCGGCTTTCTGCAACCTCCACCTCCCTGGTTCAAGCAATTTTCCCTGCCTCTCAGACTCCCAAGTAACTGGTATTACAGGAGCCCACCACCACGTCTGGCTAATTATTGTATTTTTTAGTAGAGATGGAGTTTCTCCATGTTGGCCAGGCTGGTCTTAAACTCCTGAGCTCAGGTGATCCGCCTGCCCTGGCCTCCCAAAGTGCTGGGATTATAGGCGTGAGCCACTGCATCTGCCCTTTATTTTTTTATTTTTATTTTTTGAGACAGGGTCTCACTCTGTTGCCCAGCCTGGAATGCAGTGGTACAATCACTGCAGCCTTGAACTCATGGGCTTAAGCAATCCTCCCACTTAAGCTTCCCAAGTACCTGGGACCACAGGCACACACACTATGCCTGGCTAATTTTTTTTATTTTTATAGAGACAGGGTCTCAAGTATGAGACCCGGCTGGTCTCAAACTCCTAGGCTTAAGCAATCCTCCTGCCTCAGCCTCCCAAAGTGCTGGGATTACAGGCATGAGCCATCAGGCCTGGCCAAGGAGGGTCTTTGAATGGCTGTAGGTCATTGGTTTTTCTGGACCTCTCTTCCAACTTACATGACCCTGAAGATATGGGTTGTCATAAGTTACCTGATATCTGCTGCAGCTGGCCTTAATATCTCTCCAGGCTTCCCAATCTCCTGCAAACTTATATATACATATGTGTGTGTGTGTGTGTGTGTGTGTATATGTATATATATATGTATGTATATATATATATTTATGTATATTTATTCAGGCAGAACAGGGAGTTAGATCTGTAACTGAACAATCAATTGAGATAATTCACTACTTTTGGACTAACATCTTGCAAACTACTTTTTTTTTTTTGAGACGGAGTCTTGTTCTGTCACCCAGGTTGGAGTGCAGTGGTGTGATCGTGGCTCACTACAAATTCCATCTCTCGGCTTCAAGCGATCCTCCTGCCTCAGCCTCCCTTGTAGCTGGGACTACAGGCACATACCATCATGCCTGGCTAATTTTTATATTTTTAGTGGAGACAGGGTTTCACCATGTTGGCCAAGCTGGTCTCCTGACCTCAAGTGATCTGCCCACCTCCATGCCTCCCAAAGTTCTGGGATTACAGTCATGAGCCACCGCCCCCTGCCCTCTTGCAAACTTCTTCATGTTACAGTTCTTATGCCTTTTTTTACTAGTGCATTTTTCTCTGAACTTTGAACAAAACAAGCAATTTTAGGGGGAGCTGTTTCTTCTATTTCACAAGTGAGTCACGTATGTGGAGACTTTGAAGCTTTTACTGATTGCATGAACTAGAGCTTGTAGGTACTAGTCTATGGCTAAAGAATGGGGAAAAGGGCCAGTACCGTGGCTCACGCCTGTAATCCTAGCACTTTGAGAGGCCATGGCAGGTAGATTGCTTCAGCCCAGGAGTTCGAGACCAGCCTGGAAACATAGACTTCATCTGTACTAAAAAATTTTTGTTAAAAAAAAGAATGGGGAAGAGGCCAGGCACGGTGGCTCACACCTGGGAGGCTGAGGCGGATGGAACACCTGAGGTCAGGAGTTTAAGACCTGCCTGACCAACATGGTAAAACCCCCCCATCTCTACTAAAAATATAAAAATTAGCTAGATATGCTTACTTGACCCCAGGAGACTGAGGTTGCAGTGGGCTGAGATCCTGCCACTGCACTCCAGCCTGGGCAACAGAGCGAGACTCCGCCTAAAAAAAAAAAATGGGGAAGCTGACCAAGGACAATAGTGGATTAGTGCCAGTTTCAGTAACCTGCAGCAAGAGTTCTTATGTTTTATGGGTTGTAGGTCTCTTTGAATCTAGTGAAAGCTGTAATCCTCTTCCCCGAATGCTCAACACCTACAATTTCAGATTCATTGTTAGGGGGTTAAGGATCCTTCCTGGAGCATACAATATATGGTTTAATGAATTACATATAGGGCCTGTGGCCTAGCATCACATATTCCCAGCACGGAATAATCATCACTGCGGTACATGTCTTTCCAAGTGACCTCCCAGGTCATGGACCTCCTAATTCTCATCCTCAGAACCCCAGAATTGTCTTTGTTTTCTGGTCTCCTTCTCTGTGCAGGTTGAGCGCATTGAAAAGAGATGTCTGGAGCTGTTTGGCCGAGACTACTGTTTCAGCGTGATTCCAAACATGAATGGGGATATCTGCGGCCACTATCCCCGGCACATCGTGTTCCTGGAGTATGAGAGTTCTGAGAAGGAGAAAGACACGTGAGCATCATGTGACCGTAGTGTGCATGTCTGGGGAGGCCCTGGCAGCTAATCCCTATGGCCAGGAAGTCTGCAGCTGGGCAGGGCAGACTCACTTTCCTCAGGTGTTAAGCCTTATTGGCATTTTTATTTACTTCAAGGTTGGACAAGTCAGACTGGCAAGGTGGCATGGCATAGAATGAGGGGTTGGGAGTAACCACCCTTGATTTCTCTTTCACTTCCACCCTAGAGCTCATTGTCCTATGACAGCTAACTTCACACTTCACTTCTCTGAACATCAGTGTCCTTTTTTTAGAGAGTGTGGGTGGGAGGTACACTGTGTCAAGACAGGCTTACTAGCATTTACCATATGTAGCACTTAAGAGCCTAAGGTCTAGAGTCAGACTGTCTAGAGTCGAGTTCACATCCTGGATTCCCCTGTTGCTGGCTGTGTAACGGATGCTGGGCAAGTTATCAATCTACTTTGTCCTTAGTTTTCTTATTGGTAATTCTCTACCTCATGTTAATTAGTCCTTTTAAGGACTCATTAAAATTTGAGAAAAGTGGTAGTGCAGTCCAGACGATAAATAGGGCTGATAAAAGCCTGATGTGTATGTTTTAAGAATTAGAAATAAAAGCTACCATTTATGGTGAGCAACCTGAGTACCTTATGTGGGATAACAGTTTATACCAGAACAGAAAGCTTGGTGCAGGATGTGGCCTCTGTGTAGTTGGTGAATGGTATAGTTACTATTGATAAGTAAGCACAGCAGGAGGCTCTAGGAAGTGCTATATGTTGATTTCAAAGTTTGCTCCCCTAATCTCCCTACTTCCTGCTGATTTTAAGGGAATTTCAGGAGCCATTGTCAGCACTCTCTGTGAAATCCTAGCCCCGTGGGTGAAATGTTGTGAGTACCACCACAGTAGTCGTGCTGAATAGTGCAGTAGGCCCTTGCTACTCAATGCAAGGCTATCAGTGCACTCGATAACTTGTTAGAAACGCAGAAGCTCAGGCTCCAGAGCCACTAAGCCAGAATCACAGCAGAACAAGATGTCCAGGTGATTCAAATGCAATACCAGGTTTGAGAAGCGCTGCCATAGGCCAGCTGAGGAGAATGGTTAATTCTGCCTGGTGTTTGTGTGCCTGGGAATAACTGGAATTAGAAAAATGAGCGGGAGTTTCCCTAAAATGTCCTTAGGAATCAGCTCATATAGGGTCTTAATCATCAGGCCAAGGAGTGTGAACTTGTGGATTGTGTGTGGGTATCAGTGGTTTTACTGTGCTAGGAACTCCTGAGTACTTACTAAGATTGCAAATTCTCGGCCTGGCATGGTGGCTCATGTCTGTAATGCCAGCCTCCTTTGGGCGGATCACCTGAGGTTTGGAATTCGAGATTAGCCCAGCCAACATGGTGAAACCCTCTGCATCAAAAATAGAAAAATCAGCCAGGCGTGATGGTGGGCACCTGTAATACCAGCTACTCTGGTGGCCGAGGCAGGAGAATCACCTGAACCCAGGAGATAGAGGTTGTAGTGAGTTAAGATAACACCAGTTCTCTCCAGCCTGGGCAACAGAGCAAGAGCAAGACTCCATCTGAAAAAAAAAAATTACAGATTCTAGAGCCTCTCCTGGGCCTTCTGAATCAGAATTTCCAGAATCTACATTTTATGAGAGCTCCCTTGATGTCTTAAATACACTATAGCTTGAGAACAGTTGCAGTAGGCAATGGGGAGCCAGAGAAGGTTTACAGCAGAGGAACAAACCCAGTAGGAGTTGTTTAAGCACTAAGCCTTAGTTTCCTCATCTGTAAAGTGGGGATGTTTGTATAAGTGCCTGTTTTGGCCAGGTGTGGTTGATCACGTCTATAATCCCAGTACTTTAGGAGGCCGAGGCAGGTGGATCACGACGTCAGGAGATTGAGACCATCCTGGCCAACATGGTGAAACCCCATCTCTACTAAAAATACAAAAATTAGCTGAGTGTGGTGGCACATGCTTGTAATCTCAGTTACTCAGGAGGCTGAGGCAGGAGAATTGCTTGAATCCAGGAGGCAGGGATTGCAGTGTGCCAAGATCATGCCACTGCACTCCAGCGTGGTGACAGAGTGAGACCTTGTCTCAAAAAAAAAAAAAAGAGTGCCCATTTCACAATGTTGTAATAGGGTTCTCTAAGAAAAGAATGTTAGGGACTCTTGTATATAGATCACAGAAATTGTATCCACGCTCAGTTGTGTAACCTAGGAACTCGGGATCTCCAAGCCTAAAGAATTAGGCTTTATTATGGCCCCATTATTTTATGGTTCTTAGATCTTCCCTAATTCCTCCTTCCAGAGTTAGGTAAACTTAGTTTTGTTCTTTTCTTTCTGATGTCATCTTGGCTCACTGCAACCTTTGCCTCCTGGGTTCAAGCGGTTCTCCTGCCTCAGCCTCCCGAGTAGCTGGGATTACAGGCACAAGCCACCACACCACCTGATTTTTGTATTTTAGTACAGATGGGGTTTTGCCATAATGACCAGGCTAGTCTCAAACTCCTGGGCTCAAACAATCTGCCTGCCTTGGCCTCCCACAGTGCTGGGAATACAGCCGTGAGCCACCACGCCCCACCAGGTAAACTTAGTTTCTGTAAACCTTTAAGCTAAAGCTTCTGAACAAGAGGGATTTTTTTGTTTTTTGATTTTTGTTTTTGTTTGCTTTTGCCTTGCCCTTCTCCTCCTTCCTCTTCTTCCTACCCTCTCCAGTGCTGGCTGGCTGGTGGTTTTACCTCTGTGCCCTGATGATGGTATTCTTTTTTTGTTTTTTGTTTTTAATTAAGACAAGATCTGGAGTGCAGTGGCATAGTCATGGCTTGCTGCAGCCTTGATTTCCCAGGCTCAAGTGATTCTCCCACCTCAGCCTCGCAGGTAGCTGGGAATACAGGCATATACCACCACTCCCAGCTGATTTTTTAATTTTTAGTAGAGACAAGGCCTCACTGCCTTGCCCAGGAGGGTCTCAAACTCCTGAGCTCAACGGATTTCCTTACCTCGGCCTCTCAAAGTGTTGGGATTAGAGGTGTGAGCCACCACACCCAGCAGAGTGGTTCTTTTCTATGTTGATTTTGTGAGTGAATCAACTGGGGATCTTACCTGAAGTGGGGCCTGAGATTTGGCATATTCTAACAACCTCTCAGGTAATACCAAATGTTACCCTATGGTAACATAATAGTACATTGAGGAACCTAGTCGTGGTTGCCTTATAGAAGCTTTTTCTGGAAGGAAACAAGTTTAGTGTTGATCCCTTAAAGAGAAGGAAACTAATATTTATTGAGCACCTGCTGTTTGGCAGGTGTTAAGGATTTACACACTAGCTTACTTAAGCCCTACAACTACCCAGCGAAGAAGACAGTATCACCACTCTTTTATAGATGAAATTGAAGCCCAGAGAAGTAACTTGCCTTTGCCCAATATCACAGGGATAATAAGCAGAGTGAGGTTAAAAGCTAGATTTCCTGATTCTGTCCTATCCACCTGTCTGCCTTTTCTTTCACCACCACGGGCTCTCCCACCTTGTCTAGCAGAACCTTTCGGTCAGGCCAAGGCCACTAAGGAACATCATTAACCTTAGAGGAGTTTGTTTTTATTTTTCACTCCTTGCAAGGCCTTGAAGTGTGACTGAAGTGATAATTGAGTGAGTGATGCCTACTTGTTGAAAGCGAGGACTTTGGGTATGTTTGGGTGAGAAGAAATATAATTTTTTGCTTTTTTACTGTCTGGCTTTGTTGTTACTCATATACTGAATAGACTGAGCTAAACAGGGTAGAATTGGATTTAAGCAATGTTTTGGTCCTGTTAAGGAACCTCTCCAATTTGGTTCATAATCTGGGAATAGAAGCCTGGGCAGGGATCTCTGAATAGCCAAGACGTGTTTGTCAACAGTGTTCATTCAGGTGCGGCTGTGTCGTGGATCCCAGGGATCGAGTTGGAAGCCAGATAGATGAAGTCCTTACCATTAGGTCTAGTGGGAAACAGAGTCCAAAGAAGAAGCAACAACAGTCTAGTAAGAGATGGAATGAGGGGAAGTACAAGTGAGGCACTGTGGAATAGTGATTAAAACCATGGGCCCAGTGGCCACCCACCAGGGTTTAGAATCTCAGCTACCCTGTTTACCTGTTCTGTGACTTTGGGCTAGAGATTCCATCTCATTAAACTGCTTCATCTGTAAAACAGGGTTAGTGAGGCCTGAGTGAGATCATGTAGGTGTAAGCTGTGCTTTGTGCCTCTTACCTATTAAATAATAGCAGCAGTAGCATTTATCTCAGGAAGTTTGGGTGCATATCATAGGAACAACCAGCCTAGTTTGGTTGTTTTGGTAAGTACCAAACCAGGTTGATTGGGAAGGCTTCCTGTTGGAAATATGTGACATGTGACAACAGCATTTTCTTCTGTGTTTGAAAATAGTTTGGCCGGGCATGGTGGCTCATGCCTATAGTCCTAGCTACTTGTGAGGCCGAGATGGGCATTTCACTTGAGCCCAGGAGTTTGAGACTATCCTGGGCAACATGGTGAGACCTTGTCACACCAAAAAATACAAAGCATTAAACAGGCGTGGTGGCATGTGCCTGTAGTCCCAGCTGCCTGGGAGGCTGAGGTGGGAGGATCACCTGAGCACAGGAAGTCAAGGCTGCAGTGAACTATGATCACGCCACTGCACTCCAGCCTGGGCAACAGAGGAAGACCTTGTCGGGGAAAAAACAAAAACAAAATCTCACTACCTGGTAATATCTTGCCAGAGATTTCAGTGCATACATTACAAATGTAAATACAGAAGCCTACATTTATTCCTTCAAATGTGAGTATTATGTGCCAGACACAGCTCAGTGTTTAGCACTGTAATAAAAGAATCCGAAGGACAAGCGATACTAAAAATAAAAACAGCAACTAATGAGAGAACAGAAACTGAATTGATTCTTGATATAGGGGAACCAGTAAAGGAAGCACTGGCTGGTATAACAAGAAAGGGTGGGTCATTACATTAAAAGACTCCCTAGAGGAAAATGCTGATGTTCTCCACCAGGGATTTTTGTTTGTTTGTTTTTAACAGAAGTTTGGCATGAGAAATCCACCTTGGTTTTGAGGAGAGAACTCTACCTGGGAAAATCAGATGTAGGCATTTAGGGTTCAGAGGGCTGGTGTGAGCTAAGTGAGAGTCCATTGCAACAGATGGTGCTGACCAGATCAGCGACATCAGCCGTGGGCTAAGTCAGTGGGAGGAAGGCCACTGTGGCAGTTCTAAAGGTGCTCACTTTTATGTTCTCATGGAGTCTAATTAGGCAATTAATTGGTACTGTGGTGCCTTTTGATTTCATAGAGAAACTGAGTGAGGGGAAGGCAGCACACTTTGGTTCTCCATGAGCTTGTGTGCATAGGGCTGCCTGCTGGGTTGTTGTCACCCTCTGGGCACTTGGCAAAGGCATCCCCAGCCTTTTCAAGTTTGCCATTCTTCCTTCGTTCAACAGAGAAAAAATTAATTACAAAAATTATACCTTACAGGAAAAGACACCATGGGAAGTTCAATCTTGTTTTTATATCCCTTTGTTCTCTTTCCAAGATCATCAAACTGTTGGTTCTAGTTCTTATTTGAAGTCTTCTTTTCAGACCCCTTTTTGGTGGTTGTTATATTGTCAAGCCACAATCACCTATATATAGTTACAGATATATCTGTATATCTATATATATATATAGTTATAGATCTATCTATCTATCTATATATATATATATATTTTTTTTTTTTTTTTGAGATGGAGTCTTGTTCTGTCGCTCAGTCTGGAGTGCAATGGCACGATCTCGGCTCACTGCGGCCTCTGCCTCCCGGGTTCAAGCAATTCTCCTGCCTCAATCTCCCAAGTAGCTGGGATTACAGGCACCTGCCACCACGCCTGGCTAATTTTTTTTGTATTTTTAGTAGAGACAAGGTTTCACCATGTTAGCCAGGCTGGTTTTGAACTCCTGACCTCAAGTCATTTGCCCATCGTGGCCTCCCAAAGTGCTAGGATTACAGGTGTGAGCCACCCGCACCCGGCCTATGGATGTATTTTAACTAAGCATTCAGCATTGTTTTAAAGACTTTGTGTTTTTATTAACCCCAACAGCATCCATATGCAATTAAAGAGGTACCACAGCTATTTGGGAGTCGCTGATTTATTCCTTCTGAAAATAATATTTGGGTGGATGTGTACAAGAGGAGCTGTGTAATAACTTGCAGATCCCTAGAAGGATTAGGATGTGGAAGGAATTAAATTCCCTCTAGGAGTTGATCTGAAAGGTCAACTCTTTTAAGGAAGGAACATGAGTGTCTTTCCTTCCTACTACTTGGTTACTCTGCATAGCTGGGAAAGCTTCCTGCTCTAACTTTCCTGCCTCTTGTTTCTCTTGCTACCAGAAGCTCTGACTGGCTGATGTGAGCTTTGCCAAAGGTTGGTAGGTGAGTTTATGAGAGTAGACCCTTATTTTAGGGAAGTGTGATTTGATATGGGTGTGACTTGCTGGAGCTCACATCTAAACCTGACCCTTTCATGTTCTAAAAGCTTGCTTACCAAGCCCAGTGAGTTAACTATTGCACGTCCCTGTGTCACACAGGGCTTTTCTTTTGCCTCTTTTGCACTGTACGCTGTTGGCTGTATGGACTGTGAAAGCAGAGGCTTTGAGCCATGTGGGCCAAGAAATGTCATTTTATTTTGCCCTCTAAAACAGCGGTCCCCAACCTTTTTGGCACCAGGGACTGGTTTCATGGAAAACAATTTTTCCACAGCAGGGTGGGGGAAATGGTTTCAGATGAAACTGTTCCACCTCAGATCATGAGGCATTAGATTCTCTGCAACCTAAATCCCTCACATGTGCAGTTCACAATAGGGTTCAAGCTCCTATGAGAATATAATGCCACTGCTGATGATCTGTCAGGAGGTGGAACTCAGGTGGTAATGTTCACTCGCCCGCTGCTCACCTCCTGCTCTGCAGCCTGGTTCCTAACGGGGCACAGACTTGTACTGGTCTGGAGCCCAGGGGTTGGGGACTGCTTGCTCTAAAAGACCATAAAAACCTGTATTCAGAGTTATGCAAAAAATAAATAGATAATCACAAAAATGGTCCTGTGATTTCCAGAGAGAGTCCCCAGGGCACACCAGGTCTTATCCTGGGAATTAAAAACTGGATAACCTAGGTCGGGCGTGGTGGCTCACGCCTGTAATCCCAGCACTTTGGGAGGCCAAGACAGGCGGATCTCCTGAGGTTGGGAGTTCAAGACCAACCTGACCAACATGGAGAAACCCTGTCTCTACTAAAAATACAAAATTAGCTGGGCGTAGTGGCGCACACCTGTAATCCCAGCCACACAGGAGGCTGAGGCAGGAGAATTGCCTGAACCCACGAGGTGGAAGTTTCAGTGAGCTGAGATCGCACCATTGCACTCCAGTCTGGGCTGGAGTGAGTTTCACAAGAGTGAAACTGTCTCAAAAAAAAAAAAAATTGGATACCCTAGACATAATATCTAGTTTTCTGTGTATATTTCTGAATTTTTTTGTATGTCTTCAATTTACCTCACTTTTTTTTTTTTAATCTTAAAAGGTTCAGAAATCAGGGTGATTTAAGTTTTAATACCTATAATTAGCACTTTTTTCCTGAAAAACTTATTATATATCATGCCTGTAACCCCAGCACTTTGGGAGGCCGAGGTGGGTGGATCGCCTGAGGTCAGGAGTTTGAGACCAGCCTGGTCAACATGGTGAAACTCCATCTCAATTAAAAATACAATATTAGCCAGGCATGGTGGCTGCTAATTTTTGTATTAGCCAGCTAATACAAAAAGCAACCGGCTACTTGGGAGGCTGAGGCAGGAGAATGGCTTGAACCTGGGAGGCAGAGGTTGCAGTGAGCCAAGATTGTGCCATTGCACTCCAGTCTGGGCAATAAGAGTGAAACTCCATCTCAAAAAAAAAAAAAATATATATATATATATATCTCGATGATACAAAATTTAGGAATGACATTTAATTTCAAGCAAGTATTATATGCACAGATCTAGTATGGGGGTTTGTGTGAATAAACAGATGTACATAAAGTGCCCACTTCGAAGTCTGCTTGACCTGCCTCTCTTGCCTGTGTGTTAGGTTTGAGAGTACTGTGCAGGTGAGCAAGTTGCAAGACCTCATCCACCGCAGCAAGATGGCCCGGTGCAGAGGACGGTTTGTCTGCCCAGTAATCCTGTTCAAGGGCAAGGTAAGGCCATACCATAGTTTCATGCTTCAAGATTGTCGTCTGGGGTAACTGGCTTAATGCAAAGTATAGGGTCTTTTTTGCCCCTCAACATTTAGTAGCCAAGCTTTGAGTGGTTACTGGGTGCCTCGTGTTGTTGGAAGCAATCCAGGGAAACAGACCAATTCTGACTGAAGGATGGTTCTAGGTAGGGAAGGGATGGTCACACCAGCATACCCCACCCCGTGTTCTAGAACCAGACTGCCTAGGTTCAGATCTTGACTCTTACTTCCTGCCTATGCAAAGCCTCCCTTTCCTCTCCTATAAAATGGGAATAATAATCACCTATTTCAAAGGTTTATGGAGTAGATTAAATCAAGTGAGTTAACATATTGTTTGTTCATTCTTTCAATTATATAATAAACCAAGTATTTATTGTGTGTTATGTGCCAGGCACTGTTTCAGTCCTTAAAATACATCAGCATGTAAAGCAAACAAAAATCTTTATTCTCATGGAGATTATATTCTAAGGACTTTTGTTAATTTGTCTCACCAGTGTGGTTTCATTTTTACCTATCTTTTGGTGTAAGGGATGTGCCCATTTCATTGCAGATGAAACAAAGGCTCAGAGTGAATAAGTAACTTCCCTAAGTAGAGAGTACACATCAGGGCAGAGGATGGAGGGGATTAAATGAAGAAGGCTGAACACTGAGAAGGAAGGTGGCTCTGTGTTTGCTAGGTGAGCCATTGTGATGTTAGAGTGGGGAAATCCCGAATGCAAGTAGCAATTTGGGGGAAATTGGTCCAGGAAGAATGGACGGATAAAGAAGGCTCAGAAGGGAAGGGGAGCAGGAATTCAGTCTATTCGTTTCTTTTTTTTTTTGTTGTTGTTTTTTTGAGATGGAGCCTTGCTCTGTTGCCAGGCTGGAGTACAGTGGCACAATGTTGGCTCACTGAATCCTCCTCCTGGGTTCAAGTGATTCTCCTGCCTCAGCCTCCCGAGAAGCTGGGACTACAGGCGTGTGCCACCACACCCGGCCCGTTTTTTGTATTTTAATAGAGATGGGGTTTCACCACATTGGCAGGATGGTCTTGATCTCCTGACCTTGTTATCCACCCGCCTTGGCCTCCCAAAGTACTGGGATTATAGGCGTGAGCCATCGCGCCCGGCCCCAGTCTGTTAATTTCGTTAGCTGGTGTCTGAGTGCCTCAGTGGTCAAGGGCAGGGCAGTGGGGAGAGACTGACTGTTGTCTTAGTCCCTGGTGTGCCTTTTTTGTAAAGTAGGAAAAGAGCAATTGGGAAAGGGAGGTAGGAGGGGAGACTCTCCCAAAGGCTTTCTTGGGCAGATCAGTTTTAGGGAAAAGTATGTGTGGAAGTTAGGTCCTAGAAACTGATCTTAAAGGTGTTGTCATGTTGGAAAAGGTTTCATGTTCCCGGCAGTTATTGGAGCTTTTTTTTTTTTTTTTTTTTTTTTTGAGATGGAGTCTCCCTCTGTCACCCAGGCTGGAATGCAGTGGCCAAGCTCGGCTCACTGCCATCTCCACCTCCCAAGTTCAAGCTATTCTCCTGCCTCAGCCTCCTCAGTAGCTAGGACTACAGGAGCACGCCACCACACCCAGCTAATTTTTGTATTTTTAGTAGAGACAGGGCTTCGCTGTGTTGGCCAGACTGGTCTCAAACTGCTGACAGGTAATCGCCCTTCTTAGCCTTCCAAAGTGCTGGGAGTACAGGCGTGAGCCACCGTGCCGACCTGCAGCTTCATTTTAAAGAATACCACTCTGTGCAGCACAGTGCTTGTCATTAGTTGCACAGGAGATACTCCAACCAGTGTTTTCATAGAACAGCAGTTTAAGGATATGCTTGTGAAAAGCATTCCCTGTCAAGTACTGCATACTAGATTCATGAAGTACATTGATAAATGTTTGCTGATATAGTTAAGGCTCTGAGAAGTCCTGTAGCAGAGAGGCCTGTGTAGTTTTGTCAAGTCAGACATGTGACTCACAGTAGACACTTAGGAACTAGTATGATCGTGGCAGCATTATTACCAACACTACCTTAGGGCCACCAACCTCTGCCAGGTTGAGGAAGAGAGCGAGGTGTATTAAGAAATGCTTGCTGGCCGAGTGTGGTGGCTCACACCTGTAATCTAAGCACTTTGGAGGCCAAGTCGGGCGAATCACCTGAGGTCGGGAGTTCAAGACCAGCCTGAACAACATGGTGAAACCCCGTCTTTATTTTTTAAAAAATAAAAATAAATTTAAAAAAAAAAAAAGAAAGAAATGCTTGCTTCCACAACCTAAATGTCCATCGACAGATGAATGGATAAAGAAAATATGGTACATGTATGCAATGGAGTACCATTCAGTGATGAAAAAGAATGAGATCCTCTCATTTGTTATCTGCATGGATAGAACTGGAGGTCATTATGTTAAGTGAAATAAGTGAGGCACGAAAAGACAGACTTCACATGTTCTCACTTATTTGGAAGCTAAAAAAATTAAAACAATTGAACTCATGAAGATAGAGAGTGGAATTAGGTTACCAGAGACAGGGAAAGGCTACTGTCAGGGGCAAGTGGAAGGAGTGGGGATGGTTAATGGGTACAAAAATATAGTTAGAATGAATAAGATCTAGTATGTGATAGCACAACGGCGTGACTACAGTCAACAATAATTTATTGTACATTTAAAAATAAGAATATGATTGGATTGTTTGTCACATAAAGGATAAATGTTTGAGGTGGCGGATACCTCATTTACCCTGATGGGATTGTTACGCATGCTGTGCCTGTATCAAAATATCTCATGTACCCCATAAATAAATACATGTAACTACAAAATTTTTAAAACCTAAATGTTTCCAGCAGAAACAGAAAATGAAATACCACATGTTCTCATTCATAAGTGGGAGCTAAATAGTGGGTACGCATGGTCGTAAAGGTGGAAACAGTAGATACTGGGGACTCCGGAAAGCAGAGAGAGGAGGAGGCAAGGGTTGAAGAATGCCTGTTGGTTACTGTGTTCCCCATTTGGATGATGAGTTAAATGGAAGCCTAAAGTCCAGCATTACACAGTGTATCCATGTAACAAACTTGCACACATACCCTCTGAGTCTAACATTTAAGGAAAAAGAAATGATTGTGTTCTGCCTCTTTCAAAACTTAGTTCAGTGTGGCTAGTGCAACTGAGGAACCAAGGGTTATATTTTATTTCATTTCAATTTAATTTTTAAGACTTGAAGTGATATAAAAATTTGTTGCTAAAAACAACTTTGAAATGGGACCACATTTCTCTTGAAATGCCCAAAGTTTTTTTTTTTTTTTTTTTTTTGAGACAGAGTTTCTCTCTGTTGCCCAGACTGGAGTGTAGTGGCGCCCATCTTGCCTCACTGTACCCTCCGCCTTCTGGGCTCTAGTGATTCTTGTGCCTCAGCCTCCCAAGTAGCTGGGATTATAGGCACGTTCCACCACACCTGGCTAATTTTTGTCTTTTTAGTAGAGAGTTTCACCATGTTGGTGAGGCTGGTCTCAGACTCCTAGCCTCAAGTGATCTGCCCGCCTTGGCCTCCCAAAGTGCTGGGATTATAGGTGTGAACCACCAGGCCCAGCCAATGCCCAAAGTTTCACATCCTACTTAAGATATGCTTTAAGTGTAAAATACATGTCAAATTTTGAAGATTTAATAGAAAAAATGTAAAATACTCATTTTAAAAGTCATTGCATATTGACATAATGTCTTGGATATGATGGGTTAAGTAAAATATATTTAAAAAATTTTTTTTCAAAACTCAGTTCAACCATTGAAGGGTAAGTTCTCAGACTGTTTTCCCCCCAAACACTTGTGTCTGGCTCTTGGACCATTGAAACTGGAACAATTCATCTTTCTTTTCGTTTAAGAAGTGGGGAGCAGAGGTCAGAGGTTACTAAATTAGCAAATCCTACTGAGTGCTTTTCCACAGGCAGAATTGGAGGCCATTCCTAACTAGGTAAATAGAGAACATTCTTGCGTTTTCAGTCAGGAACCAGCTTAAAGGACAGAGATGATGGGTTTTGAGTCAGAACCATGAGGCAAAGGAACAGGTGTGTATCAAGAGGGGTCACCCCTCTCCCAGGGGCCTTCCTGAAGAGGCTTGTGCCCCGCTTGGGGACTTGGCCAACTTGTTCTTCTCCATGTGACCCTGGGGTCTTCTTGGCCTGGGTCTGGCTGTCTCAATTACTAAAAAGACAAGGTCAATAGAGGGATATAGAAGAAGAATTGGAAACAGAAAAAGGGTCTCAGAACTCAACAGCCAAAAAGAAGGCAGCCGTCTGCTCTGAAAGATTTAACAGAAACAATGCAAAGGAGAGTGAGGTCAGCTGCCAGCAGCTTAGATGAAGCAGGGAGGGTGGCCATGATACATATGCTGGTGGAACAGGCAGCCACACACCCTGTCAACATCCTGAATTTTGGAAACCAAACTTCCCCCCGCTTTTCTTTGGAGTCGTAGTGGTCCTCAGCCCTTTCCTGTGGAAGCATCCACTTTACTCCTTACTACGTGGCTGACTCCTTTAAAACAAGGGCTTTTAAGAGGGTCTGGGGATAGGTTCATCAGTGGACTTGGGAGAGTCCAGAAATCCCTGGAAATGTAAGTAAATTATGATGTGTACATTTTTTTTTCAGGAAACAGTTGATAGTTTTTAATCAGATTTTCAGATTGCTTTTAGACCCACAGAAAATTAAGTGGCTCCCACTGGAGTTACATCCTACTTAGGCCAGCAGAAATACTAGCCCTAGTCCTTCTTGTAGGCTTCCAGGACAACCTCTCCACAAACCAGCTCTTGCCCTGGTACCAATAAAGTCCTTCGCTCTGTCCCAGGTTATATATATACAGGTAACTTTTCTATTGCTGTCCCCTCCCCTAGGCTGCTGCTACCTCAGGGAGAGCCAGAAAGTGACCTAGTCATTCCCACGCACCAACTCTTTGCTTTAGCAGCAAAACTTTCCTTCCCATTATCTTACAGGTGGAGAAGGAGAATCCCTCAGATGGTACTTTGCAGTCTTCCAGGGACCGACTTTCCATGAGCACTTTGTGTGACCCACTCAGCAGTGTGCTTCACTCCCTGTCTGTCACCTCACAACTTCCCCATTCCCCATTGTAGTATAACAGGGCCATGTTCTCTTAGCCTTTAGCTAAACTTGGGCTGATTTGCCTCCCCATCACCAGGTATCTCCTCCCATTCCCCCCACCCTACTAGATTTCAGCAAACAATTTATTTAAATAAGTAGCCTTACAATTAGATATTGAAGTTCATGCCAATTGCCTGGTTTCTAGAATTCACTTACAATAATCCCTTCAGTGATGAAAAGAAAGCTCGAAAACATTTCTCATTTCCTTCTTGCTGATGCAAAAGTTGTTCCCCTCTACACTAAACAGTTCCAAATCACAGTAGGCACACAGGCTTTAGAGGTCAGTGGGTTTGGATTAAATCCCAGTTTACCCCTCATTATATGACCTTATACATCACTTAACCTCTTAGCCTGCTTTTCTTTTCTTCATCTGTGAAACAGCACCAATGCATGCCATCTGCCACATCTCCCTCATGGGCTTGTTTTGAAATTCACTGAGTAGATGGTGGGCTTTTCAGGACCATGTCCAGGATGTGGTACACATGGAACAGCCACCCTATCTAATCCAATCCTGTTGGTAACACTGGCACCTCTTGTTTGGGAGTGAGACTCCCTCGGTAGAGGTTGTGTATTGATCCTGGGCATCTTCTGACTGACTGTGGCAGCCTTGATGCTGAACTTAGGGGCGTGCTCTTGGGCCCATTATTCTGGCCTAGAAGAAGAATCAGAGGAGTCCCAGGTGTTCCTTCAACTGTGCATGCTTCAGAAACCATCTGACCCTGAAAATGCTGTTTCTCTCCTAGCACATTTGCAGGTCGGCCACACTGGCTGGATGGGGAGAGCTGTATGGACGCTCAGGCTACAACTATTTTTTCTCAGGTGAATGTCGAACAGCATCCTCTGACCTAGAATGAGAACCCAGTCATAGAGAATAGATACCCGGGCCGGGCGCCATGGCTCATGCCTGTAATCCCAGCACTTTGGGAGGCTGAGGTGGGTGAATCACCTGGTCAGGAGATCAAGACTAGCCTGACCAACATGGTGAAACCCTGTCTCTACTAAAAATACAAAAAATAGCCGGGCATAGTGGCACATACCTGTAATCCCAGCTACTCAGGAGGCTGAGGCAGGAGAATCACTTGAACCTGGGAGGCGGAGGTTGCAGTGAGCCGAGATCGCGCCATTGCACTCTAGCCTGGGTGACAGAGCGAGACTCCATCTGAAAAAAAAAAAAAAAAAAATTAGTCGGGTGTGGTGGCACATGCCTGTAATCCCAGCTACTTGGGAGGCTGAAGCACAAGAATCACTTGAACCCTAGAGGCCGAGGTTGCAGTGAGCTGAGATCATGCCACTGCACTCCAGCCTAGGGGTGACAGAGCTTTTGACTCTGTCTCAAAACAAAAGTTACCCATGGCCATAGTAGTATAGGTAGGGGATCTGAGTGAGCTGGGTGGAGATCAGGGGCCAAACAGGAGTTCACCTTAGAGATGAAAACTACCAGGCATATGGGGGCATAGTGTGTCCTTAGGGGTGGAGCCAAGTTGGCCCAGCCCACCCTTGGCACTATAGGGAAGGAGGCTGATAAGGAAGCCCCTGTGTGGAGCCCTGGGTCACAGCCTCAGTACTGACAGATAGGTTTTTCTGGCAGGGGGTGCAGATGATGCCTGGGCAGATGTGGAGGACGTCACGGAGGAGGACTGTGCTATTCGGTCAGTGCCGGGTTGCTCTGGTCAGGGGCTTGTGTTGGGGATGGGGTGTCTGGCCAGAGATGGCATGTTCATATTGTCTGTGTGTATTTGTCACTGGTTCAGGTGAGTGGATTGGCCTTTTTTCCTTCTGTCTGCCAAGTCTGTATCCCTGAAATAGGGCTGTTGAAGTCCACTGGGTAGCATCCAAATACCTGAGCAGCCTGTCTCCATCTTGGCTGCACATCTGGATTCAGAGAGAATGTCCCACTCTTGGGGTTCCTGGTACTGCAGGCCTGAGATAGGGCCCAGACATCTATATTTGTTTTAAAGCCCCCACAGAGTTGCCAGTTTGCAGCTATGATGCTACCAACCTGCCAGATCTCACCCAGTACACCTAGTACTACTGAGGCACAGGGCAAGGGCTACAGTCCATACCTAGGAGACATGTGGTCTAGCCTGGAAGGTGCATTTGGAGATCAGATGTTTTACAGCTGCATGATTGGTGCTATACCTAAGAAAAGCTTGGTACAGAACAGGAGTTTGAGTCCCTATGAAAGGAGGAAATGGGCTGGTTAACACTCTTCCTATCCCCTTCCCAAATGTTTTTAGAAAACAATACTACAGGATATTTTAGAAAAGCTCCTTTGCATGGTCTGTACCACATGGAAAGTCTTTAATTGGTGACAAGCATCTCTGGAATGCACACAAGCACCCTCGTTAAAATCAGCTTCCCGAATCATAGTTTAGTTCATTAAAGGGCATTTTGCTATGCCCGGGTTCTGCCTGTTAGCTCTGAAAGCAGTGGCTCTTGGCTTGTGCTCAAGAATGTTTGGCTCTTCTCCCTAGATCAGGTGACCTCTGCCCAGCCAGGTCATCATCTTCAGCATATACTGTTCTTGACAAAGAGATTGCTGGGGGCAACAAAGCAGTGTGGATTAAAAAAAAAGTAATGGTGACTGTTTATGCTTTCTACTGCCTAAATCTGCAGGGCTGATCAAAAGGCAGCATTGAGATAGAAGCATTTTATCTTTCTCTTTGCTTCATTGGCCTGCTAGGTAGAAGGAATTTACTTGCTAGTATTTCATAATCAGTTGATAAAATAGCTCTAAAAACTTTATCTCTACAAGAATTTCAGCCTGTTACATTATGAGCAAGTCATGTGGCTATAAATTGTCATAAATGGGGGGAAAAGGAGGGGTGGAGGAGATCAACTCTAATGGAAACCGAAAGATTCTATCAGCCACCAGCCTGCTGCTTTTTAGAACCCTGAGATTATCTTCAGTCTTTTCGCTTAATGTCAAGCAATGCCAGGAAGTCCTTTTCCATTTCCGCCTGCAAATTGCTTCTCTTTGAAATACATCCCAGAGACTGAGGTAATCTCTTAGAAAGTCACCTTCCCTGCAAGCAACCTCTCTGAAACCACTTGGCCTCTTTGGCACCCATGCGTCTACCTAGCACATGCCCCAGCTTCTGGAGAAAAGTGACATCCATGTTTCCCTGAATGAATGCCCACCCCTACACTCCTCTGAGTGAACATGCCATGTAACTTCTCCCCCTGGCTCTTTATTTCAGAAGTGGTGACACGCATCTTTTTGATAAGGTCAGAGGCTATGACATCAAGCTGCTTCGATACCTGTCAGTCAAATACATCTGTGACCTGATGGTGGAGAACAAGAAGGTGAAGTTTGGCATGAAGTAAGTACAGGCACCCACCACAAAATGAGCAGAGGCAGTGTGTACAGATTTGCAGGGCTGGCGTTAGTACGTAGCTGTCACTGTGTGCTGGCCTCCTTACAGAGGGCTTTCTGTACATTGTCTCACTGTATGTTCAGACAGCCCTGCAAAACAGGTACCAGTGTCCCCCTTTTTCAGATACTGAAGCACAGAGAGCTTAAATAGCTTGCTCAGGTTGTATGTTAGTGACTGAGGAATCCATTAGTCTCTACCTGGTGCTCTGCTGCCACCTTCTCTTACATATCTCTGTAATTTTTATTTCTGGCTCCAAGTTCTATGCCATGTGTGGCAAATTAGAATTTCTTAATTTTTTAGAATTTATTTTTCATAGAGATGGGGTCTTTGTTGCCAAAGGTGGTCTCAGACATGTGGCCTTAAGCAGTCTTCCTGCCTCAGCCTCCCAAAGTGCTGGGATTGCAAGTATGAACCACCGTGCCTGGTCCTAGGATTTCTTTTAAAATTAAACAAAAAAATCAGCATATATTCAAATTTTACTTCAGTGACTGCTATTATATAAAAACACATATGGACCAAATTCAAATATGAGAAGTCAAAACTAAAAAATATTGCCTGGGTTAGTGATGAGACTATAGGAGCTTTTCCCAAAATTTTGTTTGTTTTTAAATGATGTCTTTTAATTATCCTAAAAGATGGTCTTAGAAAATAAGGCACACTGAGACTAAAGTCAGAGCTCACCTATCTGCAGATCAGAATGTTGCCTTATTCCTCCCTTCCTTTATCTGTTAGAGTCCCTAGTATTTATTTTCAGATGCTGTTTGTTCACCCTGTTTAGAAGTGGGCTTGAAAACAGGAGAGCAAAAAAAAGGATTCCCATAGGATTATATTATTTGGCTCTCATCTCACTCCTGGGTTAGAGTGGCTATACCGTGTGCATTTTGGGGTCAGGTGGAAGGTTGTTCTGCACCTTTAGGGTCTGGTTGAGGATAGCTGTAGCATTAGAGGGGGAATAATCTCCCTTACTTGATATATTAGAATAGGGGCAAAGAAGTTAGAGTTCTTTTTTTGAGGTGGAATCTTGCTCTGTCGCCCAGGCTGGACATAATCTTGGCTCACTGCAACCTCTGCCTCCCAGGTTTAAGCACTTCTGCTTCATCCTCCTGAGTAGCTGAGATTATGGGAGTGTACCACCACACCCAGTTAATGTTTTTACATTTTTGGTAGAGATGGGGTTTCACCATGTTATCCAGGCTGGTCTCGAACTCCTCACCTCAAGCCACCTCACCCAGCCAAAGTTAGAATTCTTAATTGTACAAAGTAGGCACTGCCAAAGGGAATTGTTAACATTGAAGAATAGTTTTTTAGCAGAAGCTTCATTTGTGATTATAATCCTTATTTGAGGAATAGTGTGTGTGTGTGTGTGTGTGTGTGTGTGTGTGTGTGTGTGTGTGGTGATGCTATAACACATTGTGTCCCTGTCTTGTAGTGTAACCTCCTCTGAGAAGGTGGACAAAGCCCAGCGCTATGCCAACTTCACTCTCCTCTCCATCCCATATCCAGGTAGGGAGCTCTCATCTAGTGGCAGGCATCCTAGGACTGGGGACCTGGGGGTGACCTTGAGCAAGCCCTCTCTGCTTAGGTACAATGATGTCCAGGGAGTTTTCCTGGAGGGTTTGTGTCAGGCAGCATAGGACGTTTTGGTTCCTAGTTACAGGCCAGCTAAGTGTAGGATAGTGTCCTGGAGAAGGGGCTTTCCACTCAAGGGGCCTAGGGTTTGAGTACTGTCACTGGTACTAGCCACAGCCTTGAATGAAGTACTTTACCCTTCCAAGGCTCAAGTTTTTTCAGGAACTTGGAACAATGTAGCTCAGAGTTTTGATTTACATGAAAGGGCTCTGTGCATGAAAGTACTGTTTAAGTGTAAAATGACATTAGTAGTAGTCTGTGTCAGCAGCTGCACTTGCTGCTCTAGCCTGAGTGGATGTCACCCTTTGGGTGCATGTCTTGAAGTGATTGAGTTATTTGTGGAAATTGCCCCCGGCAAGGCTATTCTGGTGGTAGAAGAACACATAATTGCTGTGTTCCCAGCAACTGGACAATGGCCATACCATGTTGCGAAGCACATTGGTATCCACAAAGCTGCATTTGTCTCTTGCACGTGAAAGTGTGTGCAACCTGTGGCCAGGGCTGTAGTCTCTGCGCTGGATATTAAAGCTGGTAGTCTAGTTTGTAGCATTCACACTTTCTGGAAATACCTGCCTGTTTAGCAAGGGAGGCCGCGGAGCTCTAACATCAGTGCAAGATGCTGTCAGCACACAACAGGGAGTAATATACTCTTTCCCCTTAAAACCTCGCACAAGCATCTGCCTTTTTGTGTTGGACCTCATCTCCTCAATTTTGGGGCCACATAGCCATGAGAAAGGGCAGGCAGGTTCATCTAGTGCCTTGCGGGGGGGTTGGGGGGAGGGTGTCCCATCAGGTGCAAGCTGGTGGTATCCATACTCTAGCCCCTGGTAACCCAGCACCTTTATAAGGGACTTCCCCTGAGTCTATGCACTGTTCTCTGCCAGCATAGTGTTTGGTACCACATGGAACTGGGCAGGAGTCCCAGCCCTAGCACTGTCTCCTTGAACAAGTCCCATAACCCTTCTGAGCATCAGTTTCCTCCTTAATAAAATGAAGATAATGGTGCTCATTTCAGAATGAAGTGCCAGACCCATCCATAACAGGTGTCCTGTACATAACAGACCTAATGATGAGTAGTTGGGAAAGACAGACTCAGGGAACCTCTTGTTCCCTAAAAGCAACTTTGGGCTGATGTAGATGATAATGATGATAATCATGCTGGGGTGAAGTTGACAGTATCAGACCTACACTCTGACAGGAGTATCCTACATAAGGGGGTTCACATTAGAACCGTTGGGTAACTCTGTAGATGCTTTTCAGACACAGTTTCCAACTCCCAGGAGATGCTTCTGGGCTTCCACAGACTGAACTGTCTGCAGGATTGCACTGCCTGAGGAACCAGGCATCACTTTCTTCATTTTAAATTTAGGTTCCAAGTAGGACTTGGTTTGGAAAAAATAGTTTTGCTGGAAGTATAAATACCACTGCTCCAAAATAGTAATGCAGTGTCCTTTCTGCTGTAGTTTGGCAGCTTGTTACAAGACTCCCAAAATGTTAGCACCCTTTGACCCAGGTATTTTTCTGATAATTGGTCATTAGTATGTAATTCAGCCAACTTGGTGCTGAGGACGTTCATCACAATGTCTATTTGTAATAGCAAAACAAGAAATGTTTTCATGAATCAGAATAATGATTAAATGATGGCACATCCTTCAGCAGGATGAAATATTGCATATTGTAGAAGAATAGACTATGGGCTGGGCACAGTGGCTCCCGCCTGTAATCCCAGCACTTTGGGAAGCCTAGGCAGTAGGATTGCTTGAGCCCAGGAGTTCAAGACCAGCCTGGGAAGCATAGCAACAGTCTGTCTCTACCAAAAAAAAAAAGAAAGAAAAGAAAAGAAAAATAGAAGATGCTTAAACTTTTTAACATGGAAAACGTCACAGAGCTTAAGATAAGCAGGATTCAGAATCACATAGTACACTCTCAACTAAGTAAAGGAAAATGTGCTTACTAAAAAGGAAGAAGGAAATGTGCCACAGTGTTAAGATGTCTGATTGCTTTCCCCACAACTTTTTTTGTTATAAAAGGCATCAAAAGAGACCAAAGTTTATATGTACTGCATCTAAGTGCATGTGTGTTGGGGTGGGTAACGAGGATCAATAAAAATTAAAAAGCTGGAGATGGGGAGAGACACCATTGCACAGCCCGATAAGGGGAACAGGAGAATCACTTTTTATTTGATATACTTGTGTTCTTGTGGTTTTTTTTTTTTGCATACTTGTATTACTTTGTAATAAGAAAAAGAAATAAAATTACGATTATCCAAACCAAGCCATGAGCTGCACTTTGATGCTGTTTAAGGAATCTCAGTTGAGCCTTATGATGACATCGAGGCCCAAACGGGTACTAAATAGCCTTAGTTCTAGCTGTGTCAAACTCTCTTGGGCTCTTGGAAATAAGAAGTATTCTGGGATCATTTCTTTCAGCGCACCAAAATAGATGGGGCCCTCTGCAGCACAAATCTAATTTGTTTCCTCCTTGAGTGAATGGTTCTTCTCTGTCTGCTTTTGGTCCCTCCCCTGTTGCTTGAAAGTGGTTCAGAAGCCTGTTCAGGTAATGAACATCAGGCATTGCCCTGAGTAGAGTCTATTTTAATTCTGTCCATTTCTCACAAAAACTGCTTCTGCATCATAGGCGGGTCTGAGCTCAGCCTAAGGCCCGCAGTGTTGATTTGAGCAGCTAGAGTTGGAGAAATAGCACTTCACAAGAGCTCCGAGGGATAATTGGTGTCTCTTCTAAACCTGGGCTCATAACTCAGGGCCTCTGAGATCTGTAATTCTTCTTTCTCCCAATGAGGCTCCCAAGAATAGGCTGAAGTGTTATGGTTGAGGATTGTTTGCAGACTTCTCGAGGTCTGGGGATTAGAGTGTAGGATGTGTATGGGATGAAAACCACTTCTGGAAAACATGGGCTGGGTCTCTAGAGAAGCTTTCCTATATTCCCTGAGGTGGTGTCAGACAGGAACTTGACCCAAGAGTTGCTGTGACATTCCATGGAATCTTTGCAGCTACTTCTCCTGAATTTGGACGATTGTTTTCTTGCCTTCTGGGACTTCACCAGACTTAGAGGTGTGGCCAAAGCCAGGTGCCCTCTGAAGTTTCTGTGGAGGCCCTGGGTGCTGAGAATAACTGCAAGAAACTGCTATCCAAGTGTGTTCTCCCACCACATTTCCTGAAGCCACCAGGAGCTCCTTGAAGGCCCAGATGCTCGCTGTGCTGTGGTTAGACTCAGCAGGGGCAGGCCACAGATTGGAGGCAAAACGGATTCTGTCTGACCAAGGCTGCCAACCCCAAGTGCAGAGCAAAGCAGTCGACTTCAAATTGTGGGCCGGTACCATGGGCTTTTCCTGCAGTGGCAGTGTGAGTGCCACTTGGACCAGTGCTGTGCTAGGTGTTTTATATGTATTATGTCATCCTTAAACAGCCATTTTACAAATGAGAAAATCAAGGCTTAGAGACATTAAACAACTTGTTCAGCGTCACAGTGTTAAGTGAAAAGCTGAGATTTGAAGCTGGTAATGTGCCAAAGCCCTATTCTCTCCATTGTTTCTCTCTATTCCTGAAGGCTTATCCTGGTGGTGTTACTTAACAATTTTTCCACCAAATAACACAGAAAAGTGCCTCTTTGCTTGCTTTGTTGGGCATGGCAGTGTCTCTTGAGCACCAGGTTTGAGGCACTGTCCATGGTCCTTTCCAGTATGTTAGGATGTTCAGTCTTCACTAAAAGCCTGCGAGGCTAGCATTATTTGCCCCCATTTTAGAGATGAGGAAGAGTGATCCTCTGCAACTAGGCTGCAGTGGTACGTCATGCCTTTGTTTACGGGGATTGGCACTACAGAGACCTGTAGGACAAAGGGACTTGCAGTGTGGGGGAAGTGACTGGTGATTAGTGAGCATGAATGGAGAAAGTTACAAAGAGGCTGAGAGCAGGCGGTGCCTCGTAGAAAAGGCATGCAGCCAGGAAACCAGAGGGGCTCTGGAGGCTCTCCCCTGGCTCTCACCCACTGTGTCAGCCTTGGCCTCACCGGAGCCACTAGTTGGGAGAAGTGTGAGCTGGTGGCTCCCTCTGTCCACAGCACTCAGGGCTCTGGGTCTGGCCAGGGCTGTCTCAGAAGACTTTGGGCTGGGAAGGGAGGTGTCATAACTCTGCCCTTCTTTTCCAGGCTGTGAATTTTTCAAGGAATATAAAGATCGGGATTACATGGCAGAAGGGCTCATATTTAACTGGAAGCAGGTATGAGCCCATAACATACATCAACTTGGGTCTTATGTCTGTTTGTAAAGAGAGACCAAAGAGAACAGCTAGCAGTCTTTTTTGGGAAAATAACTCCCTCTTTCTTTTCTGCCTTCTTCCCTGATAGTTTCATTCTTTCTTTCACTTCCTCTTCTCCTTGTATATACATGTTAAATTTTTTGTCATGTATACTTTCTTCTCCCCTTTATTTCTCTTTCGTTTAAGGGAATTTTTCAGGAAAAGCCCTTCCTTTCTCTACTGTCTGTGTAAAGGCTAGGGTCAGCATTCTTTTCCTTTCCCAGCCTGTAGGCACAGGCTAAGGGAAACCTACTAGAAGCTGAATACATATTGACCTTGCCTGTTTCAGCGATGACCAACCAGGGTCTGACGGAAAAACTCCACTCAGCTGTAATGACCTGGTCACATTGAGTTTTAGGCTGTCACTCCCAGGTAGCACAGGTGTCTGTCCTGGAGGAGGCAAGCACTGCCTGTGGTAGTCACAGCCTCAGGACTGCAAGCTTCCCCGTTACCTCAGCCTCCTCTGGTGGCCAGTCCACATCTCACAGGTGTTTCTGTCTCCAGGACTACGTTGATGCCCCATTGAGCATCCCCGACTTCCTGACTCACTCTCTGAACATTGACTGGAGCCAGTATCAGGTGAGGGGCCTGACTCAAGCATTGAGGGCAGGATAAGGGGGTGGGGACCAAGGGGATCCCTGCTGCCTACGCCACAAGGCCCTCGTGCATTTGCCTGATGGACTGGCTTGTCCCCTCAAATGCCCTTGGCCCTCTGACCTCTCAGACAGGAGGAATTGTGTGTCCGTTTAACTATCTCCTGATTTGCTCATGGCCCAGAAAATCAAAGCTTTCTGAACGTGACTCATTCAAAGATTTGCATCCACCAGGGGTTCTGTTTCCAGAGGACCTCATAGAGTCTGCTATTCCAGATCTGGGCTTTAGTTACTTTTTCATTTTTCCTTTTAAATATGTGTTCAGCCAGAGGAAGTACAGAGCTGCCTGACCTCATTTGATTATAGAAACGTTAAAATTACTTCCACCATGCTCTCCTCCATCACTGCGCACCATGGAAGGGGCCCCTAGTCTTACTGGATCCACCTCTCCACCCTTAGCCCACACAGTCTGAAGGCTGCCAGCAGCTCTGCTTGCCACTTGCTTCAGACAGAACAAGTAGTCTTGTTTTTCTGCGACCTTCCCCATGTCCTGTTCTTCTGCCTGGCTGCCACCTCTCAGCTTCCTCTTGTCTGGCTGACATACTGCCCTTCAGGCTTTGGCTCAAGTGTCTACTTCAGGAAGACTTCCCTCATCTGCCTCTTCCTTATCCCTGGCGAGTTGGATGCCTGCATCTATATTCCCATTAACCTCCTGGGCACATCCGTCATGGAATTTTCCACTGAGCTGTAGTCACTGATTTAGAGATCTGCTTCCCTGAAATCCTGGAGGACGGGGACCCACAGCTTGTGCATCCCAGCACAGAAACAGGCACAGAGCCTAGAACTTGAAAGACCGAGCCAGTAAACAACAGAAAACATTCTGCCTCCCTGCTAGTTTCCCTGTCCCCAGGTCTGGACAGCTCCCACCCAGCCTTGAGATCTCTCTTTCTTTGAAAGGCTGGCCCATCTATGTTAAGCAACTAGGTGCTCCTAGATCACCAATGTCAGTACTGTATGGTCCTGATAGCAGCAAGATCCATCTTGTTTTCTCTCTATATATCTAGCCCCTAATCACAAGGTAGATGCTCACAGCAATTGTTTGAATGTATGAAGTAGGGTGATGTCAGGTCTCCCCTATGCAGGTGTTTGCAAGAGAGGGAGCACTGGGGAGGAAAGCAAGCCAGTTGTTTGTTATGGTCTGGAAGCCTGGAGAACGAACAGGTTTGGGGTACCGGTGCTGTGGTCTCATGTTGAGGCAGTGCCTAGACAGATTGGATAAAAGAACCTACAGGCTTCCTTCGTTCTTTATTGCATGCAGAGGTCAAGTAGACGCTGCCCCAAGCCACCTTCTTTCTGGTCCCTTCTGGCACCATTTTTTCTCCTTATGCAGGTACAAACTGGATCTGATGAACTACTCAGCAAATGAGATGTGACAGTTCCTGGTTCTGGTCCCACCAAGAATGTTTGCCTCTTTAGGAAGGGGTCCTGTGCATGTGAGGAGGTGCTGTGCTTAGTAGATGCAGGCCCTGGACCTAGGTCCCCGCTTGCCTGGCCCTTCCTGCCAGGCTCTGTGGCCTTGAGCAAATGACCTCACTTTCCCCTGAAAGTGGTGTTGGCAGTACCTATTTCAGAGTTGTGCCAGGCTCAAATATGATCACTGCTTGAAAGTGATTCCTGAACTGAAATACCAGACAGATTGTAGTGATTATTATGAAGAGGCTGCTAGCTAGCTAACTCAGGGAAGTGAGCACTGATAAACTTCCAGGCCTGAAGGCGGCAGGGCTGGAGTGTAGCAGGCAGGCAGGTGCCTCCTGAGAAGCCACCTCTTTGGTGTTGCTCAACCCGTTTGCCTCACTGGGACTCCTAGCATCCTCTTCCTTGGCCAGGTGTGGGCTCTGCCCTTTCTGCCCACAAAGCCCTGGGGTGCTGGTACCTTGTTACTTTTCACCATCTCCCCAGGTGATCTCATCCATCGTCCACACCATGAGCCCATGGCCAGGCCTCTCTCATCCATACCTGCATAACCTTCCTACCTACCTTCCTTCCTTCCTTCCCTCCCTCCCTTCCTTTCTTTTCTTTTCACTTCTCTTCCTTTCCTTTTCTTCTTTTGTTTTTTGAGACAGAGTTTTGCTCTTTTAGGCCAGTCTGGAGTGCAGTGGCGCAATCTTGGCTCACTCCAACCTCTGCCTGCTGGGTTCAAATGATTCTCCAGCCTCAGCCTCACAAGTAGCTGGGATTACAGGCATGCACCACCACGCCCAGCTAATTTTTTATTTTTAGTAGAGACGGCATTTCTTCATGTTGATCAGGCTGGTCTCAAACTCCTGACCTTGGGTGATCCACCCACCTCAGCCTCCCAAAGTGCTGGGATTACAGGTGTGAGCCACTGCGCCCGGCCCTGCATCACCTTTCACACGTGTCCCTTCAGGCGGCCCCTCAGACTCAAGCTGTCCAGAGTAGAGTTGACCATAGCCCACCATTTACCCAGATGCTCACACCTGAAACTCGAGTTCTTTGCCTCCCCCACATCCATCACCAGCTCCAATCGGTTCTCTCATCTCTGCCTCTGGTGCAACTGTAATCCTTGCCCTCTCTTGTGCAGTACCTAGCTCAGGCCACTGCTGTCTCAGTACATCTCGCAGCTGAGCATGGGCCTCATCATTGTCACCCCTGCCTTAAAACCTACCACTGACTTCCTATTTTCCTCAGAATACAATGCAAGAACTTGGTACATGGCCTACCCAGCTCCATGCAGTCTGGTCTTGCCTGTTCTTGTGATGAGCTGATATTCCTGCAGCCTCACTGGCCTCCCTTCAGCTCCCTAAGAAGGCAGCCCTCTCCACATTTGCACGTGCACTTGGGCTAGAACAGGGTTTCTCATCTCTTTAAGGCTCTCTGCCAGAAACACGTGTCTCCTTTCTCTGTTGCTTATGCTGTCTCATGTCACCGTCTCTGAGAAGCCTTCTCTGATGTCCCTATAGATACGTCCTGGCCCTCCAGTCACATGGTTGCACAGCATCCTAGAGGTCTCCTTTTAGTTGCACACCTCCAGTGGTTTGCTTTATCTTCCCTTTCGCATGGCTCCATGGAGGCTGAAGTCATATTCTCCCTTGTGCACCTGGTGCCACGCCCTTCAGGAGGCGTTCATTGTGAGGTTCACTGAATGAATGAATGGTAGGAGCCGTTGCGGAAGTATACATGTGTCTTGCTCCCCTCCATGTAACCAGACTGGGTTCCATAGAGGTACGCCCCTTCTTCTTGTGTCCTAAGACCCCTCCCTGGGGCTGCTGCTCCTCAGGCACTCAGCATTGCCCCAACTATGAACAGGCAGGAAGAAACATTCTGCAATGATTCCTAGTCCCTGAACACTAAGCCTTAGAGATGCAGAAATGCCAAAGCAGCCTCTGCCCTCATGGGGATTAGACTAGGAAAAGAGGCAACAACATAACCATCACCTACATTATAGTTTTGACTAGTAGTCACAGAAGCCCCAAAGAGAAGATAATTGGGCAAGGCCTTTGAAGGATGAAAAGGAGTTTGCCAACCAGGAGGAAGAGTGCTCCAGGCATAGAAACATAAGCAGAAGCATGGCGTTCAGCTCAGCTCCTAGAGACTTTTTCATGAAGCACATAGGATGAGAGTCAGGCATGGGCCTAGTTGTTAGCTTATCTCCCCGGTCCTCACTTTGAGCAGTCCCCTCAGACTTTTGCTTCTTACTCTGGTGTTTTAAGAAAAGTACCTACAGTGTAGGATATGATTAAGAATGTGGAGTCATTGGAGTCTGGCAGGGCTGGATTTATCCTTCAGCTCAGCCATGTGACCTTGGTTCTCTACCAGCATAGCCCTCCCCAGCCTGTAGCTCCTGCCCCAGCCCTGGGAAATTGCTGCTCCTCCCTGATGGTCAGTATCTCCTCCAGGCAGCTGTCATGGTGGCTGGCGCTCTGCAGCTCTCTAGTCCTTGGCGGGGCCTGCCCTCCCTGTCTGCTGCAGTCTTCCCCAGCCCACCTGACATTGGGCTTGGTACAGCGTGGCTCCTATCTCCCTCTCCTGCGTTTCCTTGCCCTGTGAGAATCACTGCTCCATTGGCAGTGAGTGTGTCTGACACGTTGAGCCAGATAAGTTGAGAGACCCCTTGTGCAACTACTGATAATGACTTTATTAGCACAGCACTGCAGCGCCTGTCTCTGGAGCCACTAAAAGTGGGTCAGAACTCTCTGGGGGCGTGGGAGGGTCAGGTAAATGAGCCTGTTTTAAATTTCTGGGAAAGCCATTCCAATTACAGGTGCCGTGTTCCCCCTCCCCCTGGGAAGTGCTGTCTTGCTGGCATGCGCCACCCTCTCTGCACAGCTCCAGAACACTGCTAAGCAATTGTATCTTTAGAGAACAGAGGCTGCCCCAGCTAGGGAAAAGGGTGCCGCAAAACTGGGTCAGGCCCCTCCATGGAGTTCCAGGTTCCAAGTGGGCTGTTTCTTAGAGGGTCTGGGCTAGACCTTGCACTTGGGCTAGAACAGGGTTTCTTATCTCTTTAAGGCTTTTGCTTAATTTTCCATCTCCCACTTCATGGGCCTCCTGTTTTAAAAGACTTTCCCTGCCAGACTCCATTTATTATTCATTAAAAGATAGTGTGCAGTACATAGTAATAAAAAGCAAATGAAGCATGTTTGAAAAGGTTGATGTTTTAGTTTCTGTGATGTAATGACAAATGAAGGAATGAATCTTTTTAAGTGGCCATTTGGAGACATTGGCCACAGCCTCAGGGCTCTTCATTTACCTTTACTGACTTCCTGGACAGCCATACCAGCAGGAGTCCAGCACTTAGAGGACCCTAACGTGGGCAGGGGTCCGTGGGTCACTCTGGCTTCAGCATCCCTTTCTGTTCTTCATTCTCACATCGGGTCAGAACACAAGAGTAGGGGGTCCACAGGCTGAGGGTTGCCAGGAGAGGTGGAAGGAGCTGCTGGAGCTGGAATATGAATGTCCCAGATTATCGAAACCTATGGTCTGTGACCAAGGGTCTTGTGTACATATTGCCCCAGAATAACTCTTGGCATTTTATTTTTTAAATCCTTAAAATTCTAAATCAGAGTTCATGTCCATTCTTAGATCCCTTTTCTTCTCTATTTTCTCCAACAGAGTTGGGACCTGGTGCAACAAACACAAAACTACCTGAAGCTGCTGCTTTCCTTAGTTAACAGCGATGGTGAGTCTGTCTTCTCCGGAGCCCTCAAGCCACTGCACCCTTGGGGAGTTCCCAATTCTTTCTCCCCCAACTATATATTGTTGGGGTCACACACCTAACTTTTGTGCTGTGGGAGGGATTTAGGGAGTCCCTAGAATCCCACAGGCTGAATGGGACTTGTCCATTGGTAGCTTTATTCCACGTCCTCAAAATCTTGGAAAACAAAATTAAGAACTCATTACGAGCTCCCCACCCACTGCCAAAAAAATACTTGTAATGCCCTCTGAGAAACTGGATAGGGATGTCAGCCCCGCCTAAATGACCTGGGCAGAGTAGACTGTGTAGGCCACACTGTATCCCCAGAAGTACACTGAGAAGTATAGCCAGGAGGAAGAAAGGAGGCTACAAAGCCAGAGGCCTGCCACTCACCCCTTTCTGGGACTAGGCTGGAGAAGATCCGTGGGGAGGCCACTACAGAAGACAGAGGCTTGGGGGGGGCCTGGCTCCCTCCTGCCAGGCCCAGGTGGTGGTACTTCGCTGCTCATTGGCCCATGTCTGGTTCTCTCTGCGGTTCCTGAGTAGATGACAGCGGGCTGCTGGTACACTGTATCTCAGGCTGGGATCGGACCCCACTCTTCATCTCCCTCTTGCGCCTTTCCTTGTGGGCTGTGAGTATGAATGGGCCCCTACCAAGCTCTACTCTTTGGGTGTCTTAGGATTGTCTCTAGACAGAGTTTAGGGCAGGGGATGCCATCACTCAGAGCAGATGTGTTTAACCCTGTCCTTTGGGGTGTTCCTCAGCCTGTGTTGTCACTGGGTCTGGTTATGGTTCAGCTCCTGGGACAAGAAGAGGGCTCTGTCATGTCTCCTGTGGTCTCTTCCAGGATGGACTCATCCACACATCCCTGAAGCCCGCTGAGATCCTCTACCTCACTGTGGCCTATGACTGGTTCCTCTTCGGGTAAGCCTTTGAGGGAGTCCGGTTTTGGTGCGTTGGTAACAGTTTCCATATGTGAGTGGTGTGGTGGCTCCCTTGACAGGGGTCAGAGGTAAGGATTACTCCACTTCTCAAGAAGGACCGAAGCTGCTGATCACGCCCCACCTGCCATGCTGGTGCCAGTGACATTCTGTGTCTGGTGACCCTGTCCCCTTGGCCCTCACATCTTGGTGCTACTGACTTTGCCTCTCCACCCTCCTTTTTTTTAGGCACATGTTGGTAGATCGGCTCAGCAAAGGGGAGGAGGTGAGTACTGCTTATGGCTTGCAGGCACAGCTCAGCACTGAAAGACGGGCAGGGGGTGGTCTGTCTGCGTTCCATGTTTTAGGGGCAGTTCCTTGCCCTGGCATGCAGGAATGTGGCCCCCTGTCCTCTCCTCCTGAGGCAGCATGGCAGGACAAGCACCAGCACAGTAGCTCTCTGTTCTGGGCCTCAGGAGCCTGTGCCATGGAGCAAATACATGCCCGCACGTCTAGGTGAGCAGTTACATGGTGGCCTTGGCTGCCTGTGATCTTCCCTCTCACAGGCCATTTGTTTTCTCTGCTCAGTTCTGGAACCATCTTACAAGTCCTTTCTGTGCTCCTTGTCTCTGCAGCTGAAACGCAGCAGCACTTCTTTTCTCCATCCTTCCATCACACCCTTCAGCCACTTTTCAATGTCAGGGCGCCCAGTAGCAGGGTCCTGCCCCCTATAGCTGCCTCCAGGTCCCCTCTCCTCTGGACCGCCTCCTCTCCTCTTCCCATGTACTTAGCACTCTCCCCCATGCCCATCGCCTTTTCTGCACCCGAATTCTGTCGGCCACCCTCCGCAGGCCTTGCCTGTTAGTGCCTGTTTTCTGAGTGTGTCCCCTAGTTGGTCCCCTTACTGCCTGGATGACGTTGGGTGATGTGCTTCACCTTGAGTCTCCTGGTGTTATGTGTGCTACCTCACTAGGAGAATGAGTCCAGACGCCCAGCATGGAAGCTGTCCCATAGTGCCAGCTCCTTCTCTTTGGCCCCCACTCCCTCATCTCCCTGAAGCATCTTTCTCTTCTTTCTCACCCTCGTGAGGCTGCTTCCTTCCTGGGCATCTTATCTCGCGCCTCCTCCTTTTGTTCCTCGGTCTCAGCTCCTCCTCTCCCCTTCCAAATCTCTTCTTCTGAACACTTATCGCGTCTGCCAGGGCTATAGAGCTCAAAGCCTGTTCCTCAGAGGCCTCCGTGAACCTCAGAGGCGGTGACTTTGGCATTGAATTCAGTGCTTCAAGAAGCCTCTTTGTAGCCTCTCATTTTGGGACTCTCCCAGAGCTCCAGGACATTCTACCCTCCGTGTAGTCTCCCTTCCCCTACAAAGCAGACTAGATCTGCCTTCAGAGAGGGGGGCTGAGCCAAGCGGTGTCTGAGTTCGAGCCCTTGGTATCTCTCCGTGTAGACAAGAGGCCTTCCTCAGCTTCAGGGTTTCATCTTGAGGACCTTTCTGTTACACCCCAGACAATCCAGACACTGATGTGTCCAAAGTAAAAACCCGGGCCTATTAAACACCACTGTGTCCTCTCCCCACCTCACCTTTGAGGTTCAGTGAACATATTAACATGTTTAAGGCTACAAAGTCTGTGGTGAAAACACGTATTTAATCTTATGTAACACATCATTTTCATCCTGACCCCACTTGGGCAGCCCTCTCTTTGTTGGGGGCAGCTCCTTGCCTGGGCACACAGAGATAAGGAACCCATGGGCCTCATGGGATGCCAGGTGAGGATTTCTCTGAGGAGGGGCTCATGGGCCAGGCCTTTGGGAATCACCACAGAAATGGAAGCCTGGTGTGTGCTTCCTGGAGGCCCCTGGGCTAGGCACTGGATGGAAGGGAGAAGAGAATTTGCTCATGGAGGTGGGGTTGCAGCTGGGATCAGGAACCTCCTGCCTGTGCCTGCCTCACACTTAAGACCTGACCCTTACAGCTCAGCAAGGGAGGCTCCAGGCCAGATAGCAGCTGCCCGCACCGCCACACAAGAGGAGCACCTCTTGACTACACGGAGAGATGCCAAGGGCTCAAACTCAGACCCCCTGTTCTGAACCAGTATTTCTGGGCACCTCCCCCCAAAAATGTGATTCCTTTCCCTTCCATTACATTCCTGCCTTGTCCATTGTTTTCCCTGTGCCCAAGTCCTCTCTCTCCCAGCTGTCCTTCCCTGTTAGTCTCTCTCCTTGGGGATCTTAGAAGAGGCGAGAGGGCACTGTTTCACTTTATCCTTTTTAACCACTTGAGAACACAACGTGTTGAATTTGACGATCATTTGTAAAATTGCTGGCTTAATCTCTGGCAATCCCAGGAAGGAAATCCTTTCCTTCCTCGCCCTGTCCCAAATGCATGTGCCAGGCCCTGAAGGCCTCTGTACCACCCACACCATTTATGGACCAGCACACCCACGGAGTCCCACAGCAGCGTTACTCTCCAGCAGGGGCCTTGACCTGGGTGGCTGGCTTCCCTCTCCTGGGAGTTCCGCCACCTCAGTTCTTCTCACTGTACATTGCTCTTTGGTCTCTCCTTTAGATTTTCTTCTTTTGCTTCAATTTTTTGAAGCATATCACCTCTGAGGAGTTCTCTGCTCTGAAAACCCAGAGGTAAGTGTCATGCTGGGCCAGGGCGCCCTGAGAAGGGCTGCTCCACAGCAGGCAGAGACTGGCCACCTCATTCCCGCCCTGCCTTCCTGCTCGTTGGGCTGGTACTCCCTCCTGCCTTCACTCTGAGGCCAGCCTAGGGGTCCCTGCTGAGGGCCCCTGGTGAAGAGGCTCTTCTGCAGAGAAGGCCATATTGGGGTCAACTTAGAGTCATACTAGCTGACAGGCTTTGGGACAGATGGGTGGTCTCTGATGATCAAGAGAACAGGTGTGTTGCTGCAGGAAGAAGCCAGCCTGGAAGTAGAAGGACTCTCAACTCCCGGTGCACCCAAGCTGACTCTTGCCCTCCATGCCCTGCAGCAGAAGGCATGGCTGAACACTGCAGCCCCCTACAAAGGGGCAGAAGGCTGCTTCTGGCCTGGGAAATGCAGGAGTCTTGGCTGGCAACTGCCTTGTGAGAGTTGGGGTCTTGCCTGAATTGGTTTACCTTCCTAATCTGAGCTACAAACATCTTGGGCCAGACTTGAGCTCTGAGGGTACAAGCTGATGAGGAGGATGCAGACCTTGCTGGCCTCAGAAATCTGCGCCTGTGTGTTGGACAGAGCCTTGCAGGGTGGGTCCCAGAAGTGGGCCTGGTGTTTTATAACGCTTCCTAGAGTAGGACGTCTCCACGAGTTGTCAGTGAGTTGAGCCACTTTCCAGGGCAGGCAGGATTGGGAGTTGGGGGACAATAAGACCCCAGATAGATCTGGAATTTACTGCTCCGGGTTCTGTTTCCAGGAGGAAGAGTTTGCCAGCGCGGGATGCAGGCTTCACCTTGGAAGACATCTGCATGCTGAGTGAGTCCTGGGCCCCAACGGACTTCCCTTCCTCCCTGCATCTTCCCGAGTACAGATCAGGCAGGAACTGTTTGTGCAAGGAGTTTTTTTCCCAGTTCTGTTGTGTGGAAAAGGTGGGGGACTAGTAGTGGGAGAAGAACATTCTGACTGATGGCACTGGCCTCTTTTAGGACGAAAGGACCGTGGCAGCACCACCAGCCTTGGCAGCGACTTCTCCCTGGTCATGGAGAGTTCCCCAGGAGCCGCTGGAAGCTTTACCTATGAGGCCGTGGAGCTGGTCCCAGCAGGAGCGCCGACTCAGGCAGCTTGGTAAGTGGCCAGACTGGGACCCAGGTCACTCACAGCTGTGGCCCAGGGCCATCAGTACCAGGGAGCCAGGCTGAAGCCCCAAGAACAAGGGAGGCTCCCAACAGAAGAGCTGAGAGGATAGCTCCATGCTCCTGCTGTCTCTACTGGGTCTCAGAAGCCAGCCATCTGGTTGGTGAAGGGCACTGCCCGTGGTGGCCCAGGAGCATAAAGGGCCAGGGCTCCCTGTGGGACGGAGAAGCAGCTGGGCAGCTAGGGCAGGGGGCAGGAGTGGCTGGTATTGGAGGAACTCCTTTGTATCATTTGCAGGGGAGATAGGGGGCTGTTTTGGAAAAAGAAAACAAAAAGGTGGGTGTAAGATGATAGGGAATTGGGAACTTGTTTGAGGGTCAGCTCCTTTGAGAATCTCATGAAATTGAGACCCTGATGACTTTCACCCTAGACAAATGGCCCAAGATGTTGCATAACAAAGTCCTGAGCAGTGGCTCATACTTGTAATCCCAGCACTGTGGGAGGCCAGGGCAGGAAGATCACTTGAGCCCAGGAGTTCAGCCTGAGCAACATGATGAGACCCTATCTCTTAGGGAAAAAAAAAAAAAAAAGATTTTGCATAACATATGGAGGTGGGCAGTGACTGAACTGTGAGGAATCATTTTCTAGCACATACTTGGAGGCCAGTAGGCTGGTGTGATTTGGATGCCACAGTCCCTCCGTAAAGACCCAACCCTGCTGCCCATGGCCCTGAGCTGGAGAGAGAGTTAATGTTTACCTACTCCCGTGTGACGATTTCCCAGTGGAAGTAAAGGCTGGTCTTGAAGTTCAGTGAGGGTGGGCAGAGGGCTTTGCCTGCTGTGGCCCCTGGCTCACAGCCCTGCTCCTTCCACTGCAGGAGGAAGAGCCACTCATCCTCTCCACAGAGTGTCCTCTGGAACCGGCCACAACCCTCAGAGGACCACTTGCCTTCCCACCAGGGGCTGGTGGAAGCCAGGTCTTCCAGCTCCTCATCCTCAAACCATTCTGATAACTTTTTCAGGATGGGTAGCAGTCCCCTGGAGGTCCCCAAACCCAGGTGAGGAGCTCCAAAGCCCTTGCTGTTGGAAGTGGCTAGCATTCACCCTTAACAAGATGAGGGTCGGGGGCCAGCACCTGAACTAGGGTCTCAAGATGGGGTTCCTTGGCGTGTAGCCTGGTGGGCCATAGACCTAGGGGGTCAGAGGAGCAAGCTTATAGGACCAGTATTTGAAGTATGGGTTAGCGTTTGGTAACAAAGCAAGGGCTGCTTTGTAGAGTGGTTTGAGGCTCCTTCTTCCTGGAACCCTGGCAGAATGCAGGGGAACCCAGAAGTGCAGTGGCTATGATCTGATGGGTGGGGAATAGGGGCTGCCTCTGCTTGTTACCTTTGGCAGATCCCAACCTCCTAGGCACACCTCCCATTGTGATTGAAGAGCCAGATCTAGATTCTCAGTCCCTTCTGTCTCAGATCTCATGTCTGAATTGGTGGGGCAGTGAGAACAGATGTTAGGGAGCTGAGCTAGATGTGTGAGGCTGGGACAAACCATGGGTGCCTGCACACCTGGAAAGGGAGCAGTTCAGCCAGGATGGTCATGCCAGGGCCGTGGCTGAAGGGTGCTTCAGGAACGGTGCTTTCTGGGTGAATTTAAAGCTGAGCACGGGCCAGAGGCTGGAATTGAGGGCTGGTCTGGCACTTGGGAAAAGCATTTTCTACCACTTTTTCCATTTCATACCCCCATCAAAAGAATCCTGTGAATTGCTTTGTTTTCTAAAGCTTTGAGAATGTCTTGCCTTTCTGGAGAGAACAAAGCAGTGTGGGACTTCAGGCCCTTACTGAATTCCAGGGAGAAAAGGACATTTAAAAGAATGGGCATGAGCTTTGGAGTCCATCCCAGATTCAAATAGAGCTCTGCCACGTCATGCCCACATGATTTTCAGACTCAGTTTCGTCCTTGGTAGTAACAGGTCTGTTAAGAAGAAAAACATTCTGAAACTTCTGGAACCCTCCTCCCATACCTGCCCTGTGATTTTTTCCTTCTGGGCCAAAACAGGCAATGAAGGAAGATGGGGAAGAACATCCTCTGCACCTAGGCAGGGCAGATAAGTGGGAGGCAAGTGGGCGCTCCAGAATGCACTGCCCACAGGGGCCCCATGTGCTCACCCCTCTGGGTGAGCTCTTCAGCTCAGAACACTGCCTGAGTGCTGGAGCTGAGCCTGTGAAACCACAGCCACACACTGGCTGGCCCATGGGAGGCGTGGTCAAATGGCAGGGCAGAGACGGTGCCAGGCAGACAAGCCCATGTGCCGGTTCCCCTTCCTGTCTTCCCTGTGCATGCCTGCTGCCACGCCACCCTTGTCTGCACCCAGCTATCCTCAGGGCCACTCTGGGGCTGCAGCGGCACTGTGTGACCCTCACTATTCTTGGCTGTGGCTCTAGGCCATGGTCCCTGCCTCCTTTTCTGCCTGTGAAGCATTGCTGAACAACTAGGGAGGAAACTAGAAGGTTCCTTTTGTCATCTGGGTCCTGCCTCGGTCTTAACTGCCTAGACTGCAGTGAGCTTTCATGCAGAGGGCAGCACCCTGTCACCCTTTACCACGCCCTAGCTCGCCATCCGCTTCTGCCTGCCAAAAGATCCCACTTTCCAGTCTTGTGATAGTGTCCCTCAGTCACAGGTGACTTTCTGCCTGCATAGCATGGCTCAGGCTCTTGTGGCCAGTCCAGGATGGCCACCAAGGCCCTCTCTCAGGAGGCTGAGGAATATTGGGGTTGTCCTCCTCACCTCAGATCCCTGCACACTGGGGCTTGGCCAAGCCTGGGCTAGCTGGACCAAGATGGTTGCAAGACTTTGAAAAGTGTGGGATGGGCTGCTGTGAGATGTTTGATGCTTCAGCTGGTCTGTTTGGGGGATGTCTGCCTGGAGCCAGGCTTCTGACTTGGATGCCTGTTGGTCAGAGGTTTTGAAAGTCTAGATTATTCAGATTTGGAGCATTCTAATTATGTATTTCCATTACCATTAAAATTAATTTAGTCTCTTTTATCTTAAAATGCCTAAGGGATCCTGTCATTAGCTTCCCTGCCTCTTAGGTAACAATAGCCAATCAGGTCTTTAATGTGGTAGGAAAAGCTGTATGGAAAGAAAAACCTTTTAGTGAAGCTGTCTGTGACAGTGAAAATTCTCCTAACGTGAATTCTCTGGGTTTTTATATGCTCCAAATTCTACAGGCATCTCTCTTTTAAAGCAAGGATTCCCCTGTGGAATGAATCTGTGAAGCTTTGTTCAAAGTTAAGTAGTAGGTATGAAGCAGGTTGGGAAGAAAGTTCTGCGGGGTGCCGATTCTTACTAACCCCCCAGCCCATACGCCTTACTAGGAAGCCTGGTGGTTTTTAAGCATTGTTAACTGTTGCTGCTACAGCTTCTGATTAAGCTACATTTCTGGACCATTGTTAAATCTCATCAGCGACAAGGTCGAGCGCTGGGAAGGCCCAGGACCAGTGCTCTGAGCTCACATGCCTCCCCCGGCTCTGGTTAGCAGGTTGCTCCACTCTGCGTGGCCTTGGCCTCTGCTCCAGAGTCACGCGTCCTTTAGGAGTAGGGGGGTTGCCAGCACAGCAGTGTCCATGCCCAGGGAGGTATGGTGCCACCACTGGGCCCAGCTTGAAGCCAGGCTGCCTGAAGAGCAGATGGAGTTTGCTAGGGATGCCCAGCAACAACACAGGGACCACCCTCCGCTGCCCAGTTAGCTGCTCTTCGCCCAACCACCACCACCTGCTAACTATTTTGAGCACTGAGCTCTGTCCTAGGCCGTCTGCTTGTGGGTGGAAGCAGGATAAGTTTAGATTAGGTGATAGCCACGTCCCCTCAGAGCCTAGGATTGTACATCTTAGCTAAAGTACCAACTCTGTGTGACTTCATGATATGTCACTTGATGACTTTGGGTTTCCATTTTCTTATCTGTGTAATCAGAGGTTTGGGCAACCCCAAGGTCCTTCCTAGCTGTATACCTTCAAGCCTTCTATATTGGCCCTGTCAGATGTCTTCAAATGCAAGTAACAGAAAACACATCTCAAACTGACTGAAACAATAAAGGAAATGCATTTACAGTCAGCCCTCCATATCTGCAGGTTCCACATCCATGATCAACGAACCAGATTGAAAACATTCAAGATAACATAAACAATAGAAAGTAATACAAATGGGAACATGCAGTGTAACAACTACGTACAGAGCATTGACATTGTATTAGATAATCTAGAGATGATTTAAAGCATATAGGAGGATATGCATAGGTTATATGCAAATACAAGTGGTTATATGCAAATACAGTGCAGGGATTAGGGCTGGTCACCCTCATGCAATTAAAATCTATGTATAACTCTCACTTTCCAAAAACTACAGATAGCCTGCTCTTGACTAGAAGTCTTAGCAATAATGTCAAGTCAGTAAACACATATTTTATATGTTATGTCTATTATATACTGTATTCTTAGGTAAGCTAGAGGAAAATAAAAAGAAAATCATAAGAAAGCGAAATTATTTCCTGTGCATTCAGTAGAGATGGATCATCATAAAAATTTTCATCCTCCTCGTCTTCATACTGAGGAGGCTGAGGAGAAAGTGGAGGGAGGAGTTGTCTTGCTGTGTTGGGCAGCAGAGGTGGGAGATCATCTGCATATGAGTGGACCCGTGCAGTTTATGCATGTGGTGTTCAAGGATGAGCCGTGCTGATAAGGGACTTGAGCATCCGAGGATTTGGTCCTAGAACCAATCTCCTGCAGATACAAAAGAGTAACAAGAAATAACTGTATATGGAAAAACGTAGTGGAAAAGCACTCTTCAGGTGGAACTTCAGGGTTCCAGCTCTATTTCCCTGTGGTTTGTTCCCGTTGCCCTCTTCTGCATGTCAGCTTTGTTCAGCTAGCTTCCCTAATGGTGGCAAAATGGCTGACAGCAGCTCCAGGATGACACCCAGCTTCGTGTCTCACATCCAGGGGTCACATGAGAGCCTTTTTTTTTTTTTTTTTTTCTTTCCAGTTATAGATGGAAGCTGTGTGCTTTACTCCCAATGGAGGTTATGTGCTGGTCCATGAACCAATTTCTGAGGTGCCCACCCCTTAGCAGGAAGGAAGATGAGTGTATTATCAGCAAGGGCTTTGGTCAGGCCTGGATTTCAATCATAGCTTTGCAGTCCTAGCTGTCTGACTTCTTGGAAAGATCACTTCCCTTCTGAGCTCAGTTATTTTATCCTGTTTTTAAAGGAGGAAAATGATTCAGGCCCTCCCAAGTTTGAGTTTAAATGAAATAATGGGCTGAACATGGTGGCTCATGCCTGTAATCTAGCACTTTGGGAGGCCAAGGTCAAAAGAATCATTTGAGCCCAGGAGTTCAAGACTAGGCTAAGCAACATAGTGAGACCCTGCCAATACTAAAGATAGATTGGATGGATGGATGGATGGATGGGACAGGACTGGACTGGGATGGATTAGAATGGACGTAAATACTCATAGTAGAAGGCCCAGGCGCCATGGCTCGTGCCTGTAATCCCAGCACTTTGGGAGGCCGAGATGGGTAGATCACAAGATCAGGAGTTAAAGACCAGCCTGGGTAACATGGTGAAACCCTGTCTGTACTAAAAATACAAAAATTAGCCAGGCATGGTAGCACATGCCTGCAATCCCAGCTACTCAAGAGGTTGAGGCAGGAGAATTGCTTGAACTCGGGAGGCGGAGGTTGCAGTGAGCCGAGATTGCGCCATTGCACTCCAACCTGGGCAACAGAGCAAGAGCCGTCTAAAAAAAAAAAAAAAAAAAAAAAAACTGCCCATAGTAGATAACCTTTTCACCAATGCTCAATAAACTGTAGCTGTGGTTAAGGACTTGGCTTTATTAGTCTGAGAGCCTGAGGTCCTGTCAGGGCACTAGGCAGCTGCATAAAAGGCCAAATGCCCACCAGACCTGTGTATTGCCTGGGCTGAGCCAGCTCCGTTTGTCTGAGTATTCTTGTACCTGTTTCCAGAAAGGACTGGCTAAAAGACACCTTCTCTGAGTTGGCCCTCAGCAGGGCGCCTGGGGAGGTGGGAGCCAGTAGGAACTGCAACTCGGTGCTGTGAAGAGGGCTGTGGGCTGCATCCAACTAAAGAAGTGAAATGTTGCTGAGCTCCCACCCTCCTAGGCAGAGGTCCAAGCCACTGGGATGTGGACACGTGACCTCTGAAGTCTTGTCAGCTCCGCCACCCTTCCGTTTGAGGGTTGCTTGGTCCCATGTTCTCTCTAGTCCTGTAGTGGGAGAGCAGAGGCAGTGGAGCTTGGACCCCTCTGTTTGCTGCTCTGTTTGCACTTAGGTAGGGATACAGGGCAAAAGAGTTTGGGCTCTTATTGAAGTTGGTTAAGTTAACTGTGTTCTTAGACTGACTGGAAGGCTTTTCCTCCCTTCTCAGTGTGTGGGCACAGGTCCTTACTCCTGGTGACTTGACGCTCTGTAGGTATCCCCTGCAGCCAGCTAATCCTTGGTGGTATTTGTGAACACCCTCCTGCTTAGCATTGAGAGCACTTAACCCCAGGAGCTGAATGGTCACTTTGTAGCCCTTTCTTTGACAAAGGCCTCAAGTAGGACTACTCCTTTGTAGCTGCTGTGCTCACTCTTGAAAAATCCCAGGGTCTGCTGAGGATGGCTGCTTGGTGAGAGATGCCTCTGTCCCCTGGGATCACACACCCTGCTGCTGTCTGTGCTGCCTAATCCATCTGAACCCCAAGTGCAGTTCTTGGCCAGTGTTACCTGCTGGGACACGGGGGAAGTAAAGGGAAGTGATTAGCCCAGGGGACCTGGAATCCTTGAGGGGAACCCGTCAACAACTCCATCCCATTGGTCATGTTTCCCTTGGCAGTATTACCCTGGCTCTGGAGGAGTGGTTTTGGGACCTGAGAAACTTCCCCACGCCCCCAGCCCCAGCTGTGCCTCCTCCTAGTCAGTATCCCTTCCATTCCCTCAGCATTCTGGTTTTTAGCTGTTGTTTTCCCACAAGCTGCCAAAACTGCAAAAGATTCTACCCTACAGCTTGAACAATAGATGAGATTTGTGGAGCGAGGCTGCACCTCAGGGTTGTGCCAGCTGAAGGCCTGGTGTGACCTGGAGGGGGCACAGGGCAGGCTGCTCCTGGGGAACTGTCTCTTTGATTTACAGACGGCCTGAACCCGTTTCTCCATCTAGAAACAAGGAAGCCCTTCTCTGTCCAGGCCCCAGGGGCTTCCGTCAGGTGACAGACCATGTCCTGTTCTCATTCCTAATGCTGCCATCATGCACCTTCTAGAGTTTAGCAGGAATGATGAATGTGGCAAGTCTGTATGTTATAGGGGGTTCCGATTTATGGCAGCCTTAACATAGAAAACCATCTGTTTTCCCTGGTCCCAAGGTGGTTCTGTTTCAGGGCAAGTGTGCAATCATTCTTGGTTTTAAAAATCTCTTCTTGGCCGGGTGCAGTGGCTTACACCTTGTAATCCCAGCACTTTTGGAGGCAGAGGCGGGTGGATCACCAGAGGTCAGGAGTTCGAGACCAGCCTGGCCAACATGGTGAAACCCCATCCCTACTAAAAGTACACACAAAATAGCTGGGCATGGTGGCAGGCACCTGTATTCCCAGCTACTCAGGAGGATGAGGCAGGAGAATTGTTTGAACCCAGGAGGCAGAGGTTGCAGTGAGCCAAGATCACACTGTTGTACTCCAGCCTGGGCAACAAGAGTGAAATTCTGTCTTAAAAAACAGCCTTCTTCTCGCACTCACTAGCTATGAGACTTTAGGCAAATGTCTTCACCTGCCTGGGCTGCCATTTCCCCATCTTACATTTGGGGATGGTTAAGGATTGCCAGAGTTGCAGTGCCTGGCCAGCTGCGCTCCAGTGGCAGCTGCTTGAGGATAAGACTGGCCTGGTGACCGGTCAGGCTGTCACCTCAGACTAGGAGCCCTTGACGCCAGCCAGCTGGGGATGCCAAGGCCAGTGAACGTTTTTCTCCACTCCCACCCACTGCTCTTCATTCCTGTTTCTGGGTCCCTGTTGGAACACCTCCTGCTGTTCTTAGATGAAAGAATAAAGGGTCAGGCATCAAAGATGATGTTCCTCTGGGGACTGGGACCTGGGGTAGCGGGTGGAAGGGCCTTGTTTGATGTCTCTCTGTCTCCGCCCTCACCGCACTGGCTGGACTACTGCCCAGGACAGAAGAGGGGGGTTGGCTGTCAGTGGGGAGGAGGTGGAAGCAGTAGATTCCCAGCACAACTTTCTTCCTCCCACCCTGCAAACCTCCATCTGAAGAAGGCCTGATGAAGCTGTCAGGCTGCCTGCCTGATTCATCCCTTCCCTCTGGGCATAGCCAGTGAGGCTGCTGGGCTGATGCTTCTGAATACAAACTATGGCACCTAGAAGGCACTGCAGAGAAAGGGGGATCTCAGGGCTCTCATTCCATCACTCTTCAGTCTAGGTCATACCCTCCACAGTCCCCAAGAGGCCTGATCTGTCTCCTCTGATAGGACCTCCGTGGCTCCTGGGTTCTGTGTTGCCCACCCTGCAAATCTGCATGCCAGGAAGCATGGGTGACCCGGCTTCTGGGTCACCTTCATTTGGGTGCCAGCCTTGCTGCCTTCATTTGGTGCTGTTGAGACTGTCCTTGCCTTGTTTACTCCCAGTGCAGGCATGCCCTGGCCCCAGGCTGTGGCTCCGCTTCACCTCTTGCTGCCATGCTTTGTTCTCGTTTTTTGCTTCCACAGTAAGTCTGCACAAAGTACCATCCTCACCGCTGAGCTTACCTGATGATCTGTTCTTTTCTCTCAGTCACTACTTGTCCAGCATTTTTTTTTTAGACTTTTGGAGAAAGTGGTTGACAACAGAACCTAGCAGCCACCCCCCAGCCCCCTCCAGAGCCTGTGTCAGGCATGTGACTGACTGCATCCTCTCCCCTCTCTCCTCTCTGCCCCAGATCAGTGGACCATCCCCTGCCCGGATCCTCTCTCTCCACAGACTATGGCAGCTGGCAGATGGTAACAGGCTGTGGCAGTATTCAGGAGCGGGCAGTCCTGCACACAGACTCCTCTCTCCCTTTCAGCTTCCCGGATGAGCTCCCTAACAGTTGTCTGTAAGTGTCTTGCTTGAGAAGGCAGGATGCTGCCCTGCCCGTGTGAAAAGCTGGTGAGCAGTCAGGAGTGCTGGGTAGGAATGAGGCAGAGGCTGGGGCTCAAGAGCTGACCTGGACCCCTGAGGTATGAAGGAGGCCTATGGCTGGTCAGGAAGTGCACTGGTTTGTGTGTTCATTCTGTAGCCTCTAAAACCTATCCACTGGTGTCTAAGGTGTACCCAAAGGGAAAGCTGCTGGACTGTAAATATAGAAGATTCTATTTCTGTATAAGCCTTTGCCTGACATGAGAATCGTTTGAAGGCAGAACAGTGGAATAGTGAAGGTAGGTGTGTGGTGGAGGCCAGAGCCAGAGTGGTGCTGGGTTAGCCCAAGGCTGTGCTCCTGAGCAGAATCTAGGGGTCACTTGCCATCCCCACCTGCCTTGTCTTTTGTTTTTGCCTCTGGGCAGGAATAAGAATTAGATGGGAATTCTAGTCCCACACCTACAAAACCCTGAGTCTCCAGCTCTTATAGTGTGTCCACCTGACTGAAGCAGCTGCCTCTAGGGGAACCACGTGTCCCTGGTCTGTTCTGCTGCTTCATGGATGTCAGGGAGGAGAAAGCCTCCGATGGCTCGGGGAGCAAGACCTGCTCCTATGGGCCTCACTGCCCGAACCACAATCCAGCTCATCCTCACCCATATTGGCAGGTTGGAGGCAAGGTGCCCTGGGGAGTGGGAAGGGAAAGGGTGTCCTGGATCCTAGCGGAGGGCAGTCAGGAGCCAGTCAGACCTTGAAATTCCAGATGGCACAGGCTGTGGCCCTGCAGCTGTGAAGTCACCAAAGAGCTTCTGAGGTCACTGTGCCTGGCACAGCCTCCTCTGCAGCCAGCTCCTTGGCCAGAAACAAGATCTCTTAGATTTTTGAAGGGTTAAAAAAAAAATTGCACCTTTCTGTAGGGACTTCCTACTTCAGCCACATTTGCTCAAGAGCCATTTTTGAAGGAAGCACAGATATCCCTGCTTAATAGCACCCCTCCCTTACCTGGGGTTAGCCACTGCAACAGCCAACTCCGGCCCCAGGTCACCCAGCCTAGAACCTATAATTTAGGCCCCAGGCAGCACTCTAAGCTCCTTGCTAATCCATTAGCTCTGGAAGGGTCTTAGAGAAGGGCTGGATTCTGTATGATCTCAAGGCCCCAAGATTGTGGGATGCAGTCAGAGTTGATTCCTGTGAAGACATGCAGCGTGTGGGTTCAGCACTTGAGCATTGCTATTAGAGAAACTTAAGTCCAAATCCTTGCTGCCCTACTCACTAGCTGTATCTTCGAGTGTCAGGCTTGCCGTTTCTGAGCCTGTTAGCTCATCTCTCAAGAAGGAATGGCACTGTGGTACCTCCTTTGCCTGGTGTGTGTCCTTAAATGGATCACAGATCCTCTCCTGTTTTCTTGTCTCTTAGTAGGTTGTGGTCTCTGTCCCTTCCACCCCCCAGAAATGGGCAGCCGTGGCAGGGGGTGGGGCAGGACAGTTAGAAGGCTCATGTAGGGATCTTTGGTTATTCCCCTGTGAGTGTAAACTATTGGTCTATTTCTCCCTTGTATGCCACAAGGAGAAGCTGGGACAAACATGCATGGCCTTTGGCCTGTGTGAAACCTAATTAGAAAGTAAAGAAGATCTCGGGCCATGCTTCTCCCCCAGTTGCCAGGGAAAGACTTCAGGACTGTTCATGGTAGTGCAGGAATGCGGTCTCAGCTCCATGTTCTTAGTGCTGCTGCGGGAGTGATTTGACTTTTCTTTACCCCAGAGCCTACTGCTTCCGTATCTCACATTTCATTCCCACCAATCTGCTTTCCTTAGAGTCCCGTCTGTCTCCCCTGCTTACTTACCCCAGGACTGTCATTTATCCTCAGACCTCCCTCTGCTCCCACAAGCCCTGAGGTACAAGTCATTGAGGCTTTGGGATTCAGCTGCCTCTGACAGATTTCCAGGGAGGGACTATGCAGGATTGGTTTCTTGGGGGCAGATTTGGAGCAAGATTAGTAGCCACGCCGGTCTTACTATTTAGGTGGATGGGAATGTGAGGGCTCTTCTCATATAGGTCTGTGACCCCTAGAGTGGGCCCTCCAGGGACTCATCAGGGGAATGCCATATGAGTACCTGACCTTTGAGTTCAGAGGTTGGGTATAGCCGGCACCATGGGCCTCTTAAAGGCCCTTCGGGATGTCACACAGCCTCGTGTGGAGTCATACTTTGATAAGCCTGGGTTGCGTGCACTTGTTTCCCTTCTTGACTTGTAGTTCCAGGGTAAGGAGAGAAGAGGGGCTTTCATCTGTGATCAGAGCCGACAGAGGCCAAGAGGGGAAAGGGGCATAGAATCAGAAAATGGATCTTTCTGGAAAAGCCAATACCTTTCAGCTGTTTACCTGGGAACCACAGTGACTGAAGGTGGAGCTAAAGCCCCAGAGGTTTCCAGTGGGGAACCCTGGCCTCAACCCAGCAGCAGTGGGTTCTTCCAGGGCAAGAGCTTCCTCGTAAGATGCAACATGTCTAAGCCTCAAGGCTGAGGCCTTTCTTTTTTCTTTCTTTCTTTTTTTTTTTTTTTTTAAACACAGTCTCACTCTGTCGCTTAGGCTGGAGTGCAGTGGTGCAATCTGGCTCACTCCAACCTCTGCCTCCCAGGTTCAAGTGATTCTCCTGCCTTCAGCCTCCCAAGTAGCTAGGATTACAGGCACATGCCACCATGCCTGGCTAATTTTTGTGTTTTTAGTAGGGATGGGGTTTTGCCATGTTGGCCAGGCTGGTCAACTCCTGAGCTCAAGTGATCCACCCACCTCGGCCTGCCAGAGTGCTGGGATTACAGGCGTGAGCCACCACGCCCAGCCAAGGCTCAGGCCTGCTGCCAGATTTTGGGGGCCTCCTTACTGTTAGGTATAAAAAACTTCATGCCTCAGCTTGTTCTTCCTGAGGAGTGGAAACAGAGAACTGCTGGGGCAGATTCCCTCCTGCTTAGCTTCCTTCCCAGTGATCGCAGAGATAGTTATTTTCCCAACAGATCAGGTCAGGCCAGGCATGGTGGCCCATGCCTGTAATCCCAGCACTGTGGGAGGCCAAGATAGACAGACAGATCAGTTAAGTCCAGGAGTTTGAGACCAGCCTAGGCAACATGGCAAAACCCGTCATGGTGGCACGTGCCTGTAGTCCCAGCTACTTGAGGGGCTGAGGTGGGAGGATGGCTTGAGCCTGAGAGGTTGAGGCTGCAGTGAGCCCTGATTGTGCCACTGCACTCCAACCTGGGCAATAGAGTGAGCCCCTGTCTCAAAACAAAATTTTTTTTTTACTTAAAAAAGAAAGGTTAGTGCCCCAGTAAAAGTTCCTGCTCTAGGTGGGAACAGTAGCGTGAGGGCTTAGAGGAATGGTTTAAGGGAAAACAGGGCCAGATATTTGGGGCCTGAACCACAAGGATAATGTGACCACAGGACAGATACTGGCCTTGTGCAGTCAGAAGCACAGGGACAGGTGGTGTGGAGGGAAGATGAGGATGAGAATGCTGGGTCCTGTCCCAGGGTAATGTCTTTGCTTTCTCTTTTCCTCCCCATAGGCTTGCAGCCCTGAGTAATCGAGAGACTCGGCTGCAGGAGGTGCGCTCAGCCTTCTTGGCTGCTTACAGCAGCACCGTGGGGCTTCGGGCAGTAGCCCCCAGTCCCTCCGGTGCCATCGGGGGCCTGCTGGAGCAGTTTGCCCGTGGTGTTGGACTCCGGGGCATCAGCAGCAATGCCTTGTGAAGAAGCCAGCCCATGACAGTTTCCTGCTCCTCTCTCAGCTGAGCCCTTAGCAGAATCAAAGCCATGCCTGGCCAAAGGGGTACTTCCAGGTCAGGGGGAAATCTCATTCCCCCTTCTCCATCATGTACATGGCAGCCCCACAGCTGAGCAAGGCCAAAGACAGGGTTTTCCAACCCCCAGCCTCTTGACTGGTGACCACCACCCCTTCTTGTCACTGTCTCCCACCCATCCCATCTTTGCTGGGATTCCCATCAACTCTCAGAACTGTGTGGGGTTTCCCTGGGGTCTTGTGGAAGCCATGACTTCACAAAGACCCTACCTCTCAATTCTTGTTTCCTGGGGAGGAAGGATCACCTGCACTGAGAATGAGGCAGTTTGACACAGATCACAAAATAAAATTGAAGTCTTTTTGAACAGCCCCTCTCTTGGGTCCTCATTTGGTTGCTGTCTTTGTGGAGCTATTAGGAAGGTTCTCATTGTCCTTCCTTGTGCTAGACAAGGGGTGTTTAAGTGGAGGGCAGGTAAAACAGGAAGAGAACTGGGGACAGGTGTATCTCCCCACTCATGAGCCATGGTCATCCCTGCAGTGGGGACAGTACTCAAGACTTTTGGGAGTAGCGGTCCTCAAGCCTAAGCATTAGCTGTGCACATTCTCTGGGCTGCCTGAGCTTTAGGCTTAGGATTGCTAAGGAAGTTGCCTGGGAATTAGGAGGTAGAGGATCTCTTTTTTTTGTTTTTTTTTGTTTGTTTGTTTGTTTGTTTTTTGAGGCAGTCTCACTGTCACCTAAGCTGGAGTACAGTGGTGCAATCTTGGCTTACTGCAGCCGCCACCTCCTGGGTTCAAGTGATTCTTCTGCCTCAGCCTCCCAAGTAGCTGGGACTACAGGCATTCGCCACCATGCCCAGCTAATTTTTGTATTTTTAGTAGAGATGGGGTTCACCATATTGGCCAAGCTAGTCTCAAACTCCTGAGCTCAGGTGATCCACCCACCTTGGCTTCCCAAAGTGCTGGGATTACAGGCGTGAGCCATTGCACCTGGCCAGGATCTTCATCTTTTAACACATTCTGTAGGCAGCACGGTCCTGGTACAGGTGACCTGCAGCCCCTGCCTTGAGCCCTGCCTATGGAGTAGGGACTGGCTTCTGAAGCTGGAGACAGCAGCCGGTGCACATGTGTGGTTGGGAAAGGCTTAACTACCACCCTCTTCTATGGTGTGACCTACAGTAGATTGCATCATGACAGTGTGTCTGCATCTATAACACCGTGAAAGTTGTGAGGGTTCAAAAGCATGGGCAGACGGCTTTGCACCATGTTCAACAGCCACCGTTTACTGTCATCAGTATGAATACCCAGAGGACAAATAAATATACCAGTGAATATTGAGCACTTGCTCTGTGCTAAGTGCTTTCCTTGGATTATCTCAGTAAAATTTTACAGCACCTCAAGTAGCTGCTGTCAGTGTTTCCATCAATGAGATTGAGCCACAGAGATGTTGAGTAACTTGTCCAAGATCACACAGCTAATAAGAAATGTACTTTTCCTATTCAGAGACCTAGGTAGGATGGGAGTGGGAAAGGGCAGAAACACTAAGGGAGTGGCTCAGTAAGATGCAACAACCCCAGTGCCCACCAGGTGCCCCAAATGTTTCAGCATCTTGGACAACTCTAGGGGGCTTGGGTTTCCACCCCAGAGAGTAGGTCAGACTCTACCAAGGTGTGGGTTGGAGTTGAGGGTCGGGTGAGGTTTCCCGCTGGCTCCACGCTGCTCCAATGGGGCGCGGGCCGCCCGCAGGGCCGGGCGGGGCTGTGCTGCCATCTGGAGCCGCTGCCGCCGGCGGCCACTGTCAGGGCGCGAGCGGCGGGAGCGCACGCAGGGCTAGAGGGAGTGCAGCCACTGCCGCCGCCGTCGCCGAGCCACATGGGCCGGCCCCGCCGCTGCCGTCGCCCCTAGCTCCGGCAGCCCTGGTCTCGCAGCCTCCTGCGGCTCGGGTCGCCCGACCAGCCATGTCTCTCGGCGGAGCCTCCGAGCGCAGCGTCCCGGCCACCAAGATTGAAATTACCGTGTCCTGCCGGTGAGCGGGCCGCGCTGGGGAGGGCTTAGGCACTGGCATAGCCCCATCCCCGGGGCTCAGCCCGGGCAGGGGCTAGACCCCGGGGGAGAGGTGTAATTGGCTGGAAAATCACAGCTGATGACGGGAGTCGCTGGTGGGATCGAGAAGGGGGGGATCTTGGGCAGCCCCACCCTGCAAAAGAGGGCTCAGCCTGTGGGTTCGGGAGTGGGTCGCAGGTACCCAGTAGGAGCTCAGCCCCAGGAGGACAAAGTTCTGGGGCGAACCCTCTTTCCTGGGCCCTTGGAGGCAGTGTGGGTGCGTTCGCGTCCAGCGGGTAGAGCCATGGTTCCTGGACAGCGATTTCCGGTGCTGTCCAGAGTGCTGACAGCACGGACCCCAGCTGGGGGTAGTCATGAGGGACAGAGGTTCGCCGCGAGCCCTATGCCGCCCCTCAGTGCCAGGCTCAGAGCCGACTCGAGGCAGCGGGCTCCAGGATGATCCACTCTCTATCTGTCTGTTGCTTTTCTCTAGGAACCTGCTAGACCTTGATACCTTCTCCAAGTCCGACCCCAGTAGGCGGCTCCAGGACCGGGAGGGGGAACTTGGGGTCTGGGCGCGACTCAGGGGCGGGTGGAGTAGGGGCAAGGGGTGCGAGCCGACCTGACGTCCTTCCCTCCCCGCCCCCACCTGCAGTGGTGGTGCTTTACACGCAGAGCCAGGCCAGCCAGGAGTGGCGGGAGGTGAGTCCCAGAGCCCCCTCTCCCGGCCCAGGGCCGCGCCCGGGACTGCACGTCCCACGCTGACCCTCCACCCCCCTGCCCAGTTCGGACGGACCGAGGTGATCGATAACACGCTGAACCCAGACTTCGTGCGCAAATTCATCCTCGACTATTTCTTTGAGGAAAAGCAAAATCTGCGCTTCGATGTGTGAGGCCCCGCCCGGAATTCTGTCTTGGCCCGCCCCTCGACCTGGATCCACCCGGAATTCTGGCTGGCCCCACCCCCGCCTCGCCTCCCGGCCTGGTTCTTCCCCCAGGCCTCCCTCCCATTCTGAAGGGCCCCCTCTAGTCTGAGCCCTGCCCGTCAGTGACAAGTGGTCCAGTTCTGTCCCCCTGCTCTGGCCCCACCCACCACTCTGCTCCTATCGCCGCTCCACTTCAGGCCCGACCCCTTCCAGAGGACGCTGCCCCCAGCAGCCCCTGACTTGGCCTCGGCCCAGGTTTGACCCTCTTCCACCCTGACTCCTGCCCTAAAGGAGACCAAAGCTGAATTCAGGTCGACAGCTACCCATTCCTCCACCCAAAATGTTCACCAAGACTCGGTGCCCGACCCCTTTCCAGCCTCTCCCCCCGCCAGCCCCACCCCACACCAGTTCCACTCTTTTCCTTAGGTACAACGTGGACTCCAAAACCAACATCTCCAAAACGGTGAGCAAGCGTTTCCTCGAGGGTTGGCAGAGTGCACAGGAGGTGCTTAGATGTGTTAAAAGACCCTTAGAACTCCTTGTAACCCTCGACAAGACCCCATCTTCTTCAGGCCCCCAACCCACCCTCCTGCTCCCTCTCCTCCTGCCTGAGTGTCCTGCCTGTGCCCCCCACTCACTGTTCCTCTTCCTTCTTGGCTGCCACTGCTGGGACTTGCAGAAGGTGAGTCTGAATGGGGCTGGGCAGAGGCTGGGGACACAGGCTTAGACTGATGACCCACCACAAGGCAGTGATTGCTGCAGACCCCTTCTTTCACACCCCCTCCTTTAAAGCCCATGCTGGGCGGTGGCTCCTGCACCACTCACCCGCCTGGGAACTGGCCTGGTCCTGGGCAAGAGCATCACCAGGGTTGGGCTGGGACTCAGCACTCACAGAGCTTCTAGTCTCACTGACTCTTTGTCCTGCATAGGATTTCCTGGGACAAGCGTTCCTGGCCCTGGGAGAGGTGATTGGAGGCCAGGGCAGCCGCGTAGAGCGAACCCTCACGTAAGCTGAATGAGAAGTGGTGTGGGAGTGGGGTGGAGGCTTCCAAATTCTCCTTCCCAAGGATGCCACTGACTGATAGTAGTGGAGGCTGGGATTCCCCCTGGTCAGGACAGCACTGGCTCCCATCACCCTCGTAGGAAAATCCAATCTCCAAGGCTCTGCCCAAGTCAGTCTTAGGCCTGATATGTCCTCTTTCTCTTTCTCTGTCTTTCTCCTCACTCTTTTTCTAAGCGTGATTCAACCTTTAAGGTCCATTTCCAAGCCCCTCTCCACAGGGAAGCTCCCCTGGACTAAATCAAATCCACAGGAATTTCTATTACATCCACTCATTAAATATGCATTAGCATGTTTTATATGCCACACCCTGTTCTAGGCACCAGGGCTTCATCCATTCCACAAACACTATGTATACCTACCCTATGTCAGCCACTCCTAAAGGAGACTAGCTTGCAATGGTGAACAAAACAAAGGTTCTTGTCCTCAGGGGGCTGATACTCTAGTTGTAGGGGGGAGGACAGTACAAAATAGACATAAGTAAATTACATAATAGATTAGACAATATTAACTGCTATGGGGAAAGGGATCAGTAGAGCAGAATAAGGGGAACTGGAAATGCTGGGTGAGTGGGAGGTGCAGGATTCAACAGTGTGGTTGAATAGGTCTTGGACAGGTAACTTTGGATCAACAACCTGGGGAGGTGAGGGAGTAAATGGTACAGACATATGGAGGAAGAAATCTCCGGGCAGAGGAAACTGCCAGTGCAAAAGCCTGTGCATTCAAAGAACAGAAAGGAGGCCAGTGTGACTGGAGCCAGGTGACTGGGAGGCAGGAGGAAGTGGGGTTGGAGAACTAACAGGGCCTTGCAGTGGACTCCCACCTTTACTCTGAAATGGGAGTCACTGGAGGGCTCTGAGCAGAGGAGTGACATGATATAACTGCTTGCAAAGGATGGTGCTAGTGGTGGGGTTCAGAATAAACCTTGGGTGGCCAAAGGTAGAAGAAGAGAGCCAATGAGAAAACTCTGGCAGTAATCCAGGATGCTACCAGTGAAGGAGGGGAGAAGTGGTCAGATTCAGGATATATTTTAAAGGTGGAGCTAACAGGTTCCTGATAGATTGAATAGGAATGTGGGAGGAAAAGAGGAGTTGAGGGCAATACCAAGGTCTTTGGCCTGAACTACAGGAAAGATGGAATTGACACCAGGTGAGAATAGTGGGGAAAAAAAAAACAATGGAGACCCAGACATGGTGATATGCACCTGTAGTCCCAGCTACTCAGGAGGCTGAGGTGGGAGCATCACTTGAGCCCAGGAATTTGAATTCCTGGGCTCAAGCTTGGGTGACACCCCAAGCTGGGTGACAGAGTGAGACTCTGCCTCTGGAAAAAAAAAAAAAAAAAACAAAAAAAGCATGTGAAGGAGAAGCAAGTTGGGGGACGAATTCAATCAAGAGTTCAGTCTGACATATTGAATTTTATGTTTCATAAACCTATAAAACGTTAGACATCCAAGTGGAGGTATCAAATGAGTCTCGGATGCTGGTTTTGTTGTTGTTATCTTCCAGACAGGCTCTTACTCTGCAGCCCAGGCTGGAGTGCAATGGTGCAATGATAGCTCACTTTCCTGGTGAAAATGATAGCCCAGCTCAAGTTCCTGGGCTCAAGGAATACTCACAGTGAAGCCTCCCAAGTAGCCAAGTAGCTGGGACTACAGGTGGATGCCAGCAGGCCCAGCTAATTTTTAAATTATTTTTTGTAGAGACAGGGGGCCTCACTGTGTTGATCAGGCTGGTCTTGAACTCTTGTCATCAAGTGGTCCTCCTGCCTTGGCCTCCCAAAGTGCTGGGATTACAGACATGAGCCACTGAGCCCGGCCTTAGATGTTAACTTTAAATCTATGCTATTAGATGAGATCACCAAAGGAGGGAAGGAATGACAGGAGAAACAAAGAGAGAGAGAGAGACTAGAGAGAGAGAACCAAAGACTGAGGGTCCACAAATTGGACCTGGAAAAGAAGACTGAGAAGGAGCAATTAATGAAGTTGGAGGAGAAGCAAGAGAGGCTGATGTCATCATGGAAGCAAAGAAAAGGGTATCAAGGAGAGAGTTACCAACCACATCAAATGCTGCTGCAGCTCAGATGAGGAATGGGAATTGGCCATTGCATTTAGCAAGATGAAAATCCCTGGTGACTCTTTTTTTTTTTTTTGAACGTAGTTTCACTCTTTGTTGCCCAGGCTGGAGTGCAATGACGCGATCTCAGCACTGCAACCTCCACCTCCCAGTTTAAGCGATTCTCCTGTCTCAGGCTTCTGAGTAGCTAGGATTACAGGCACCCACCACCAAGTCCAGCTAATTTTTGTATTTTTAGTAGAGACAGGGTTTCACCATGTTGATCAGGCTGGTCTCAAACTCCTGACCTCAGGTGATCCGCCCGCCTCCCAAAGCACTGGGATTACAGGTGTGACCACCGCACCCAGTCCCTGGTGACTCTTACAAGCATAGTTTTGAAGGAGAGGCGGAGGTGAAGAGAACGGAAGAAGAGGATGGGAGTCAAGAAATCTTCCAAGGAGTTTTACAGCAAAGCGGAGAAGAGAAAAGGAGATGTGTGACCAGGCACCGTGGCTCACACCTGTAATCCTAGCACTTTGGGAAGCCGAGGAGGGTGGTTCACTTGAGGTCCGGAGTTCCAGACCAGCCCGGCCAACATGGTGAAATCCCACCTCCACTAAAAATACAAAAAAATTAGCTGGGAGTGGTGGTGCACCCTTGTAATCCCAGCTACTCAGAAGGCTGAGGCAGAACAATCGCTTGAACCCAGAAGCAGGAGGTTGCAGTGAGCCAAGATTGTGCTACTGTACTCCAGCCTGCGCAACAGAGGCAGATTCTGTTTCAAAAAAGAAAAGAAAAAAAAAAAAGAGAGAGAGAAAAGGAAAGGAGATGTGGCTGAAGCAGGAAGTGAGGTCAAGAGTAAGTTTATAATTTTTTAACACAAGGCCAGACCTGGTGGCTCACTCCTGACCTCAGGTGATCCAGCTGCCTCGGCCTCCTAAAGTGCTGGGATTACAGATGTGAGCCACTATGCCGGGTCTTTAGGAGGCCGAGGCAGTCGGATCATCTGAGGTCAGGAGTTCAAGACCAGCCTGGCTAACATGGTGAAACCCCATGTCTACTAAAAATATAAAAATTAGCTGGGCGTGGTGGAGTGTGCCTGTAATCTCAGCTACTAGGGAGGCTGAGGCAGGAGAATCGCTTGAACCCAGGAGGCAGAGGTTGCAGTGAGCCAAGATAACACCATTGCACTCCAGCCTGGGTGACAAATCGAGACGCCTTCTGAAAAAAAAAAAAAAAAATTTAACATGAGACAAATTATACCACACTGGCCAGGTGTAGTACAATCCCAGCTACTCTGAAGGCTGAGGTGAGAGGATCACTTGAGCCCAGGAGTACAGGAGCAGCCTGGGCAACATAGTGAGACTCCATCTCTCCAAAATTATACCACATTTACATATTGATGGGAATGCCCGAGTAGAAACTGAAAACTTGATGTAATAGAAAGAGGTGAACATTACTGAAGTGATTTTCTTGTTCAGACAAGACAGTATGAAATGTAGTACACGGTGGAAGGATAAATAGGCACAGGACAGTTCATTTATAGCAACTGTAGGAGTCACACTTGTGTGGGTGAAGATACTGGTGGCAGCGTAGGTGTCATGGTGGGTGGACATTCTCTTCTGGTTGCTTCAATTTTGTCAGTGAGTAGGAAACAAGGTCACTGGCTGAGAATAAGGATGGGGGAGGAGGTTTTAGGGGTTGAGGAGAAAGGAGGAGTGAAACTGCCATCTACCAGAACTGGAGAGTGAAGGGTCTCAGGATGTACAGTATGACTCTGAGGCAGCATTAAGGATCCTCTTGAGGTCCACAGTCATGCATTTAAAATGACACAAGTTCACATAATGGCGTGTTTTTGTCTGGCCTTGTTCAGTTTCATAGGTGCAGTATGGGTTAGGCAGAGTTAGGCTTAATTACAGCTGTGGTTCTGCCAAGTAAGTATAGCGAAAGTGAGAGAAAACGTTGGGCCCGTGGCTCATGCCTGTAATCCACGCGCTTTGGGAGGTTGAGGCAGGAGGCTCTCTTGAGGCCAGAGTGTTCAAGACCAGTCTGGGCAACATAGCCAGATCTTGTCTCTACAAAAGTAAAAATTAAAAACTTAGCCAGGTGTAGTGTTGTGCACCTGTAGTCTCAGCTACTTGAGAGGCTGATGTGGGAGCATCTCTTGAGTCCAGGAGTTTGAGGCTTCAGTGAGCTATGATTGTGCCACTGTACTCCAGCCTGGGTAACAGGGTGAGACCCCAACTCTTTTTTTTTTTTTTTTTTGAGACAGAGTTTCACTCTTCTTACCCAGGTTGGAGTGCAATGGCATGATCTCAGCTCACGACAACCTCCACCTCCTGGTTTCAAATGATTTTCCTGCCTCAGCCTCCCGAGTAGCTGGGATTACAGGCATGTGCCACCATGCCCAGCTAATTTTGTTTTTATAGAGACAGGGTTTCTCCATGTTGGTCAGGCTGATCTCAAACTCCTGACCTCAGGTGATCCACCTTCTTCGGCCTCCCGAAGTGCTGGGATTAAAGCATGAGCCACCACACCCGGCCTGAGACCCCAACTCTTAAAAAAAAAATTGAGAGAAGGGGAAAATACACAGGATGCAAGGGAATGACTATTATAATCACTGACTGGAATTCACACTGGATGGATAAGGTGGTAAGGGAGAACATCAAGGAGGCCAAGAACAGTAAGAAGGCAACAGGATCAACAATTTGTTGGTCCCAGATGTTCAGGCAAATTATCCATTTATTTATTTATTTATTTTGAGATGGAGTCTCACTCCGTTGGCCAAGCTGGAGTGCAAGAACTTGATCAGCCCACTACAAACTCTGCTTCCTGGGTTCAAGTGATTCTCCAGCCTCAGCCTCCCACGTAGCTGGGATTACAGGTGCCCGACACCATGCCTGACTAATTTTTTTGGTACTTTTAGTAGAGACGGGCTTTCACCATATTGGTCAGGCTAGTCTCGAACTCCTGACCTCAGGTAATCCACCTGCCTCAGCCTCCTAAAGTGGTGGGATTACGGGTGTGAGCCACCATGCCCAGCTGTAGGCGAATAGTCCCTATCCTCATCAAAGTCCCACTTTGTAAAGCACAAAGAGTCAAAGACCAAAGGAGCCAAAGAAATAGTTCAACTCTGCTATAAAAGGATGTTTTAGACCGGGTAAAAAAAAAAAAAAAAAAAAAAAAAAGAAATAGTTCAGCTCTCATTCTAAGGATAGGGAAAATCACATAGCAAGTTAGAGCCAGTACTGGGACCCAGGACCCTAGTTTTCTCTCTGCCACATTTCGGATCCCTTTGGGAATCAGGGTTTGCAGGCCCCTATCAACAAGGTCTCTTACTGCTGGGAATAGGGGTCCTTGTATGCATTGTTCAAGCACATGGAAGTGCTCCTTCTAGGATCAGGAAAGGATAAGGTCCCCTTGTCTTTAAAATCTCCCTCTCCATGGTCTTCAGAAAGCACATCAGCTTTGACCTAACAAACCGCCCTTTTGTTCCTGGCTCTGGACAGAACTTCTTCTCCCTTATTCAGCATCGCTACAACCCACTCTGCTTATCTATTGGCTTTGACATTCCACCTCCCCCTGCCCCCAAAGCTCCCTGCAGGCAGTCTAGCAGAGCTGGAGAGTGCCAATTGCCCAATTCGTATCTATCACAGCACCCGGCATATAGTAGGAACCAGAGTCTGCTTTGAAGAGTAAAACCAGCTCATATCTGTAAAGCTTACGAGTTGCTTTTCCTTCCATGCACCCATTCAGATCTCTTCACAGCCCTGACAAGTCATCATTATTCCCATTTCACAGAGAAAAAAACTAAGGCCGAGGAATGGGAAATAACTTGCCCAGGGTCACACAGCTTAACAATCACAAAATCCACTGACTCTAAATCCCATGTCTTTCTCACACTACTGTTGTAAGATGTTCACCTAAGCTGGTCTGAGCCCTTTTTATAGACCCCACCCAGTCAAAGTGAGGGCCTTCCTCACCAGAAGGCATTCAAGACAGAAGGGACTGAATCCCCTGGCCCACCTAACCCCAGACTAGACTCAGTCCTTGTTGCCTACCCTCCCTCCTCTCACTAAGAGGCTTTTTCTGCTTCCAGGGGTGTACCAGGCAAGAAGTGTGGGACCATACTGCTGACTGCAGAAGAGCTTAGCAATTGTCGGGTCAGTAAGGGCCACATGCTAGACCCAGGAGCTCCCTTCTCTCCCCATAAGCCCTTTAATGGACTGTCTGAAGGCTATGGGCAATTTGGATGTCACCAGCCGAACTTCATCCATCCCTAGGACATTGCCACTATGCAGCTGTGTGCAAACAAGCTGGACAAGAAGGACTTCTTTGGGAAATCAGACCCCTTCCTTGTGTTCTACAGGAGCAATGAAGATGGCACGTGAGTCACTGCCATCAGGACTCTTAGACTGGGGGTGGGGGACATGTGCTTCACAAATGGGGGATCTCAGGAATCTCTGAGAGCATCGGGCTCTGTCTCTGGATTCAGTCCTACCCCTGGTCACGAGATAAATTATACCAATCCCTCCCACTCTCCTCCAGGTTCACCATCTGCCACAAGACAGAGGTTGTGAAAAACACGCTAAATCCTGTGTGGCAGCCCTTCAGCATCCCTGTGCGGGCTCTGTGCAATGGAGACTATGACAGGTTGGCTTCAGCATAAGCTGGGGAGTAAGGAGCCAAGGACATGCCAGTGGAGTTCCTGGGCCCAAGAATAATAGTAGAAGTATCCTAATAGCATTGGATGGTCCTGCTCAGTGAGACAGTTTGGGACATGAGGTTGGGTGGAAGGAGAGGCAGATGAATAGCCACACAGATGGATAGGTGGACTACCCAGGGATGGATCAACTGAGCCACACAGATGGATAGGTGGACTACCCAGGGATGGATCAACTGAGCCACACAGATGGATAGGTGGACTACCCAGGGATGGATCAACTGATGGATGGAATAGTAGGTGGAAAGTAGATGAAAGGGGAGATGAACAAATAATAAGCAGATACATGAATGGATTGTTGGATAGGTAAACTGGTGAATGGCTGGATATGTATGTGGATGGATATATAAGTGAATTGGTGGGTGGGCAGAAGGGCAGATAAATGAATGGATAGCAGATGAATGGATAATTGGACTGATGGGTGGATTTGTGGATATACAGATGATGGGTGATTAACAGATGGATGAGCTGATGGATGAGTGGGTGGGTGATAAATGAATAAATGAGAGTTTGATGGATGACTGGGGAGGCAGGAAGATGAATGGAAAAGCAGGAGGAATACAAAAAGATAGGTAGAGTGACAAGCGGATTGATGGTTGGATAGGTGAATAGATGGAAAATGGATGAATGGATGGATTTGTGGGTGAATTAGTTGATAGATGGGTATAAAGTAGATGGATAGGCAAACCAAATGAGTGAGTAAATGGGTAATATAAAGGTAGATGGTAGGTGGGAGGCTGGAAGAATGGATGGGCACATAGATGAGTAGATGAATGGCTATGCTGATGAGTGGATAACCAGATGGATAGATGTTATATAGTTGGGTAGATGAATAGACAGACAGATGGATGCTTGCATGCCTCAGTGAGTCAATGAATGGCTAAACGTATAGCTAGGTGGCTAAAGAGATGAACTGATAGGAAATTGGACTGGCAAATGTATGGGTAAATAGGTAGCTAGATGGATAGATAGACGGTTGGATGGGCTGATACACTGGTAGGTAGACATGCAGAATGATTTAGGCATGACAGTTAAGAACAAAGTCTTTGGAATCAGGATGCCTGAGTTTAAATCTCAGTTCAGTCATTTACTAGCTACGGGATCTTAGCCAAATTACTTTTTTTTTTTTTAATCTCAATTTCTTTATCCCAAAATAAGAATAATGGTACTTACTTTACATAGGGTGATTGTTAAGTTAAACGAGACAGTCTGTGAATGTGCTGAGAACAATGCCTGGAATACAGTAAAGCTCAGAGTGGTAAAAAAAAAAACAACCAAACAAAAAAAAGTACTCGTGGTACTAACAGCAGTAGTATTAATAGGGGTAGATGGTTGGGTACAGGCATGGATTAATGAATGAATAAGACAGGATGGGATGGGAGGTAGGTTTAAAGATGAACAAGTTAATGGAAAGACGAATTGGTGGATGGGGAGGTGATATGTGTATGGTTAAGTGTATGAGGTGTCTCTGGGGTTTATCATACACACTCAGCATATGTTTATCTCCTACATTTCAGAACAGTGAAGATTGATGTGTACGACTGGGACCGGGATGGAAGGTAGAACTGCCCCACATGGTCCCTTCTCCTGTACTTGACCCAAGCAGTTCTCAATAATATGTTGTACATTCACTGAGAACCCCAAAGTAGCTTTGGGAGCCAGGAAAGGTGACGATAAACACCAGTGTCTTGGGTAAAACTGATCCCCCCATTGTCTCTCGGACACTGTCTCTTCCCATTTTTCCCTATGTTTGGCCTCCCTTCTGGCCCCAGCACTAGTGCCCTGCAGCCTAAGTAGGGGCTTAGGATAGGAGGAATAAAAGATTGGTTTCAGGTCTGGTTCCAAACCAGCAGCAGCTGCTGTTTAGCCATGCCTACCTCATTGCAGCCACGATTTCATTGGTGAGTTCACTACCAGCTACCGGGAGCTGAGCAAGGCCCAGAACCAGTTCACAGTATATGAGGTGAGCATTCCAGCCTTGCCCAGGTCACCCAGGCCCTCCATCCCAGTGTGCTCAGTCTGGACCTCTCTTTGTTTCTTATCATCACTGTTACCTCCACTTAGGTCCTTAACCCTCGGAAGAAATGTAAGAAGAAGAAATATGTCAACTCGGGAACTGTGAGTGCTCCCTGGAGCTGCAGCCCTCCCTGGATCCTTCCGTGTCTGTCCCCACTGACATAGCATGACAAATGTTGAGGGCAAGGCAGGACAGTGGGCACAGATTACTTGGAATAGTAATGTTAGCCACAAGGAGCACCACTTAACTTTTTCTTTGTTTTTTTCTCAGGAAATTTTTCAGATTTTACTCTTTTGCAGAATGAAAGAAAAAATAAGTTGCATTTCCCAATTTAATATACTTTTGGAAAGCCAACTATGTTTCTGATAGCTTCCCCTTTTTTCCCTGTGGGAAGTTGAACAGGGTGGGGCTGGCTGGGGGAGCGGGTGGAATCATTTGCCTCCCATCACGTGCCTCCTTCCAAAACCCCATGTGCCTCACTCCCTTCCGCCACCCCGACTGCCTTTTCCAAAGTAACAGGGCTGCCTATTTTGTCCCACAGGTGACGCTGCTCTCCTTCTCTGTGGACTCTGAATTCACTTTTGTTGATTACATCAAGGGAGGGTGAGTCACAGGCCAAACTCTGGGCTGAAAGCCTGACAATAAATTACTCCCAGTTCTGAGCCCCAGGTTTCTTATTTATGCATGGTCAGGGCCTAGTGACATGGAGATAAATTTTAAAACACTTGGCCAACTACAAAGTGCTCTGTAAAATGCAAAATACTACTCCTCTTAGTTCCCTTCATGGGGCTGCCTTTCATTCTTAGCTTTCAGCTCCTCCTGGGAAGATGGCTCCCAGACCAGTGGTCTTCATTGGTGGCCCCAGTAACCTAATTGGAGCCCAAACAAAGTTATAGTCAGGCAAGAGGGAAAGGTAGAGAGAGTGGGAAAACCAAGCAGACTATAGGGGATATTCTGCTTGGTCTGGAGGAGGCAGGCAGACCTGGGAAAGGTACTTTGCTTCTCTGCACTTCACTTTTCTCTTATGTAAAATGGGGATTTTTTTTTTTTTTTTTTTTTTTGAGATGGAGTTTCTGACATTTTGGGCTGGATGATAAAATAAAATAAAAAATAAAGAAAAAAAAGAGAGAGGAGTTTCGTTCTTGTTGCTCAGGCTGCAGTGCAATAACGAGATCTCGGCTCACCACAACCTCTGCCTCCCAGGTTCAAGTGATTCTCCTGCCTCAGCCTCCAGAGTAGCTGGGATTATAGGCATGCGCCAGCACGCTCGGTTAATTTTTTGTATTTTCATTAGAGACAGGGTTTCTCCATGTTGATCAGGCTAGTCTTGCACTCCCAACCTCAGGTGATCCGCCCACCTCGGCCTCCCATAGTGCTGGTATTATCCACCAGGGATGAGCCACCGCACCCAGCCAAATGGGGATATTAATTACTACTTCAGGGCTATAGTAAGGGTTAAATTAAATGACATTTAATACACTTGCCACACAGTAGACATTTAATTCGGCTACCTGAAGTGTGGTCCATGAGCCAGCAGCATCAGCATTACTTGGGAGTTTGTTAGACCCTACCCAGACCATCTGGATCAGAATCTGCCTTTTAACGTGAGCCCCAGGTGATCCATATGTACATTGTTGTTTGAGAAATAGTGATGTAATAATTATTAGTTCCTCACCCCTCAACTCATCTGCTTCCCCAACAGGACACAGCTGAACTTCACAGTAGCTATTGACTTCACAGCTTCCAATGGTGAGGCATGAATGAGGGAACAAGGGGGAGGTGGGAAGGGACATCTAAGGGAGTCATTAGGAAGTGGTCTGGATTCTTACCTAGGGATAAGAGTTTACCTACCCAAGAAGCCCAAACTTAGGCAAAACCCAGCCAGGAAAATAGAGTGTAGAAAAATAGATGAGTAGATGAATCATAGAAGGTTGAAAGGATAGATAGCTCAACAGGTGGGTGGGTAGACTCATGGATGAGAGAGAAAGGGGGTATAAGGAGATATGGATAAGTGAATAGGTGGTGAGTCATGAATGGATGCATAGATCCATGAAGAAATGGAGTGGGTAGATGGGTTGGTGAGTAAGTATAATAGGTTAGACAAGTAGATGCATGGATGGGTATGTGGGTGGACAAATGGACCAAAGTTTAAGTTGGGGAAATAACAAGTAATTAGCTAGGGGAAATGCATGAGTGGATGGATCCGTATGAGAATAGACAAGAGAATGAATGGAACATAGAGGGCTGGCTAGCTGGATGGATAAAATAATATTGCTATATAACTGGATGGCAAATGAAGAAAAATGGCAAGTAGACAAGTGAGTGGGTAGGTGGATGGATGGACAGATGGATGGATGAGTGGGTAAGTGGATAGCTGTATAAGAGAATGGAGAGATTAGTGGATAAAGATGCATAAGTAGACTTAAATATAGATCTATAACCAGGTAGATGGGTGGATGGATGTGTGGGTAGGTAGGTAAATGGATAAATAGGTATAGGGATGGGTGGGTGGACAGATGGATAAATGAACAAATGGATGATTGGGTAAAATAAGGAGGGAGGGCATGGGTAGAGGGCAGATAAATGGATATAGGTGAATGAATGCACACAAAGATAAGCAGGTGAACAGATGGATGATCCAATGATCATGAGGCTGGGGTTCCTGTGCCCCTACAGGGAATCCTCTGCAGCCTACCTCCCTGCACTACATGAGTCCCTACCAGCTCAGTGCCTATGCCATGGCGCTCAAGGCAGTGGGAGAGATCATCCAGGACTATGACAGCGACAAGCTCTTCCCAGCTTATGGCTTTGGGGCCAAGCTGCCCCCAGAGGGACGGATCTCCCACCAGTTCCCCCTGGTATGGTATGGGCCAGAGCCTACCCTCCATTCCCTGGCATCTGGCCCACCCAAGTTGATGATTTTGTTCTGTTTACATTTCTTCAAAGGGCATGCAGAGGAACAGGAAGCTATGAGAGAATTGCAGAGCAGGGAGTGGAGCAGGGCTGGGTTTGGAGGGGAGCATGAAAGGGACTGATGGAAAATGGAAGGAGTGAACTGGGATCAGAGCACTCCTGGGTGTACCCTGCATGGGCTCAGCCTAGCAGGGGTTATTCTTTGACAGAACAACAATGATGAGGACCCCAACTGTGCAGGCATTGAGGGTGTGCTGGAGAGCTATTTCCAGAGCCTGCGCACAGTGCAGCTCTATGGGCCCACCTACTTTGCTCCTGTCATCAACCAAGTGGCCAGGTAAGGAAACTGGGTGGGGGTGGGGAAATGAGGGGACCCACATAAGGGACTCTCTCCCCAAGGATAGTCAGGAGCACTCTAAGTAATTTAGAATGATTTAAAGTATACAGGAAAGGCCAGACACGGTGGCTCACACCTGAAATCCCAACACTTTGGGAGACTGAGGCAGGAGGATCACTTGAACCTAGGAGTTCAAGACCAACCTGGGCAATATAGTGAGACCCCATCTCTCTCTCTCTCTCTTTTTTTTTCCTTTTTTCTTTTGAGACAGTCTCACTCTGTTGCCAGGCTGGAGTGCAGTGGCATGATTTCGGCTCACTGCAACCTCCGCCTCCCAGGTTCAAGCACTTCTCTTGCCTCACCCTCCCAAATAGCAGGGATTACAGGCACACACCACCACGCTCAGCTCATTTTTGTGTTTTTAGGAAAGACGGGGCTTTACCATGTTGGCCAGGCTGGTCTTGAACTCCTAACCTCAGGTGATCCACCCGCCTCAGCCTCCCAAAGTGCTGGGATTACAGGCGTAAGCCACCACGCCTGGCTCATTTTTTCAAAATTAAAAATTTAAATTAAACAAGTAAAATATACAGGAGGTTGTTTATAAGTTATACGCAAATACTACACCATTTTATCTAACAAACTTGAGCATCTGAGGAGCTTGGTATCCACAGGGGTCCTGGAACTAATCCCCTGTGGATACTGAGGGATGACTGTACCTTATTATGGGGCAGAAAGGATATCAGCAAATTACCCTAACCCCACAGCTTAGGAATGACAACACAGCCCTTGAGTTTGGGTAAGAGAGAGAAGAGCCTACAGCACAGTGGTGAAGACCTAAGTTTTAGCATCAGACCTGAATGTGATCCTAGCTCCACCACTCACTAACCATGTGACCTTAAGCAACTTAGCCTCTTTAAGCATCCACTTCATCTCTGTAAGGTGGTGTAATAATGGATGACAACAGCAGCTTCCTTACAGAGTTATTGCAAGGTTAAAATTAGATAAAAGTGTAAGAAGTATTAGCACAGTGTCTGGCCCATGGTACGTGCTCAATAAATGGTAGGTTAAAAACTTGAAGAGTGACTGTCCAAATTTTCAGAATAAAAATAAACAAAGCAAAGAAAACCCAGATCATATATCAAATGACTTAAAAAACCAAAGAGGGTATTAAAATAAATTTAAAACAAATTTATGAAATGACAGAAATAAAACCAAATGTATGTCAATAAACATAAATAAGACAAGCTCTGCTTGACCTTAAAAAAGAAAAACATTATTTGACTGAATCAAAAATAAGCAAACTCCACTTTATAGTAAACAGAAGAAACCCAGCTAACACAAACCACCTCAGAAAGCTTAGAGGTAAAAAGATGAAACAAAAAGGGAATAGAAGTGGAAGGATTTCAGTGAGATTTATATGTCCATAGACTTTTTTCCCTAGCAAAGATTTATTTTTTTTTTTAACTTTTAAGTTCAGGGGTACATGTGCTACATAGGTAAACTTGACACATGGGCGTTTGTTGTACAGATTACTTCATAACTTAGGTATTAATTCTAGTAGATTTGTTTATTTTCTAATTTGTAGTAATGATAATAGATTCTTTAATATTAACTGTAGAAAATTTCAGTAGAGAAATCAAGAAATCACCCTGAATACTGCCCATGGAATGTGGATGTAATACAGTTCTTTTTCCTATGAATCCACAACTATACTCAAATTATTATACATATAACATTTCACTACTGTTTTTTTTTCACTAATACTAGAACGTGAGCATATTTTTTATTAAGCATACTTCTTAAATATTATCTTATGCAACTACACTAATTCAAAATTCATTCATTCATTTAGTAAACATTCAGTAAAAGGGCAATGTGCCATGAGTGTGGGCTCTGGAGCCAGACTACCCAAGTTAACACACCGGTTCTATCACTCGCCAGCTGTGGCTTTGGTCCAAGACTCTTAACCTCTCTGTGCCTCATTCCTTATTTGTAAAATGAGGAAAATAACAATATCTACTTCATAGGGTTGTTGTGAGGACTAATTAATATACGTCAAGCACCTAGAACATCATAAGTACTCTAGGTGTTTGCTATTACCGTTACTATTATTATCATTATTACTATTCAAAGGGCATTTGCTGTGTGCTCAGTTCTCTGCTGGGGCACTGAAGATTCACAGATGAATCAGATCTAGTCCCTGCCCTTGGGAGCTCCTGCCTTGGTGCAGGAGACAGAAATATAAATAAATCATTACCTTCTGTAGACCAGAGCTTCCCAGACTTTTCTAGCAAGTAGCCTGTCGGCAAAGGCAAGTGACAGTGTCCCTCTGGGGGAATCTGGGGGCATAGCCGAAAGCAGTCAGGCTGAAAACGTCTTTGAAGTTTCTGTATTTCATCTTAAAAATTCATGCAAATTTTATATTCTTCTCACATTGCATCCATGTTTAATTTAGGGAAAAAAGGTGTCTTAAGTGTAGTTATAGTCATCTCGCTTTATCCAGCAGATCATGCAGTGAGAACCCACTTAGAGGAGCAGACAGCCCATCTTGGTGGGTGAGGCAGTATCCTAGAGAGAGGGGGAAGGGTATAGGCTCCAGTACCATAAAGGGGACTGCTCAGCTGGGTCTAGAGGATGAAATGGACTTTATCAGTGAAACAGAAGCAGAGTAGGCCTGGTAGAAGGAATGGCATGTGAAAAACAGAGGCATGAAGGAGCAAGTTCATGAAACACTGAAGAGTTTAATAAGACTAGAGTGTGCAGTGTATACAGAGGACTATCCAGAGAATGGGCTTAGGATGGACAGTGAGAGAAGGAAGAACTCCAGCTTTAGGCTCAGCTGATCAGCATGGGCTTGGACCCCAGCTTTTAACCCCTTGGGGATGCTACCTAATGTCTCTAAGCTTCAGTTTCCTCATTTTAAAAATAGGAACTTTTTTTTCTGAGATGGAGTCTTGCTCTGTCACCCAGGCTGGAGTGCAGTGGTGTGATCTCGGCTCACTGCAATCTCCACCTCCCAGGTTCAAGCAACTCTCCTGCCTCAACCCCATGAGTTGCTGGGATTACAGGCACCTGCCATCATGCCTGGCTAATTTTTGTATTTCTAGTAGAGATGGAGTTTTGCCAGATGTAGGCCAGGCTGGTCTTGAACTCCTCACAGGTGATCCACCCCCTTGGCCTCCCAAAGTGCTGGGATTACAGGCATGAGCCACTGTGCCCAGCCCTAAAAATAGGAATTTTTAAAGTGCCTACCTTATAGAATGGCAGTGAGGATTAAATTAGATCATGTATGTCAAGTGTGCAGCTGTGATTCTGATGATCACAAAGGACTCCATTGTTCCCCACTCTGCAGCCAAGTGAGGCACTGATTGGCCCCCCCTGGCCATTCACCCATTTTCTCAGCTAACTTCCAGATCAAAATAGCCTTGAGAATGCAAGGCATCTACAGGGAACCAAAGATATACCCCCTGTGCCCCCAAACCCTTCCATGATGTCCACTGTCCCTTCTCTTCTATAGTTCTTCTTCTTCTTTTTTTTTTTTTTTTTTGAGACAGAGTCTCACTCTGTCACCCAGGCTGGAGTGCGGTGGCGCGATCTTGGCTCACTGCAACCTCTGCCTCCCAGGTTCAACCAATTCCCTGCCTCAGCATCCTGAGTAGCTGGGATTACAGGTGCCTGCCACCACGCCCAGCTAATTTTTGTCTTTTTAGTAGAGATGGTGTTTCACTATCTTGGCCAGCCTGGTCTTAAACTCCTGACCTTGTGATCTACCCACCTTGGCCTCCCAAAGTGCTAGGATTACAGGCATAAACCACTGCACCCATTTTTTTTTTTTAAGAGACAGGGTCTCACTCTGTCACCCAGACTGAAGTGCAGTGGTACCATTATAGCTCACAGCAGCTTTGAACTCCTTGTCTCAAGCTATCCTCCCTCCCACCTCAGCGTTCCAAATAGCTAAGACCACAGGTGCATGCCACCATGCCAGGCTAATTTTGTTATTTTTTGTAGAGACAGGGTCTCCCTATGTTGCCGAGCTGGTCTCAAACTCCTGGGCTCAAGGGATCCTCCAATCTCAGCCTCCCGAAGCACTGAGATTTCAGATGTGAGCCACCAGGTCCAGCTTTCTCTGCTATAGTTCTACATGCAATTCCTTGTAGTTTGCACTTGCCATTCTCTCTCTCTGGAATACTTTTCCCTTTACCTTCCCATCCCCATCACCCCACCCTACCCCCCATCACCACCTGGCTAAATCCAACTCATTTTTCAGGTCTTAGGTTAGATGTTACATCCTCAAAGCCTAACCTCAATGCATTTTAGTAGTTTAAACCTCTCTCTCCCCTAGAACAGTATCCTATTCTCTGCTGCCTGCTCAGCACCCAGCTTGGTGCCTGATACACATTAGGTATGCAATTGGTATTTGCGAAATGAGTAAGTGACAGGAAAAGGTACCAAGCCAGGTCTCTGAGGAGGCTGGGGCCAGAATTCAGGAAGTGAGTAGGTGATGTAAAGGAGGGTCATGGCCAGGCATGGTGGCTGGCTGGGTGTGGTGGCTCATGACTATAATCCCAGCACTTTGGGAGGCCAAGGCAGCCTCAGCCTCAGCCTGAATTCTGGCCCCAGCCTGCTCAGAGACCTGGCTTGGTACCTTTTCCTGTCACTTACTCATTTCGCAAATACCAATTGCATACCTAATGTGTATCAGGCACCAAGCTGGGTGCTGAGCAGGCAGCAGAGAATAGGATACTGTTCTAGCGGAGAGAGAGGTTTAAACTACTAAAATGCATTGAGGTTAGGCTTTGAGGATGTAACATCTAGCCTAAGACCTGAAAAATGAGGTTAGGAGTTCAAGACCAGCATGGACAACATGGTAAAACACTGTCCCTGCTAAATATATAAAAATTAGCCAGGCGTGATGGTGAGCACCTGTAATCCCAGCTAATCAGGAGGCTGAGGCAGGAGAATTGCTTGAACCTGGGCAACAGAGTGAGACTGTCTCAAAAAAAGAGAGAATCATGACCCATTCCCACTCAGCCTAGGCAAACTGAGCCAAAATTACTTTATTTAATTAATTTATTTTTTGAGACAAGAGTCTTCCTCTGTCACCCAGGCTGGAGTACAGTAGTGAGATCTCAGCTTACTGCAGCCTCTGCCTCCCGGGTTCAAGCAATTCTCCTGCCTCAGCCTCCCAAATAGCTGGGACTACAGGCACACGCTGCCACACCCAGATAATTTTTGTATTTTTAGTAGAGACGGGGTTTCATCATGTTGGCCAGGATGGTCTTGATCTCCTGACCTCATGATCCGCCCACCTCAGCCTCCCAAAGTGCTGGAATTACAGGGGTGAGCTGCCATGCCCGGCCTATTTTTATTTTTATTTTAGTTGGGGTCTTACTCTGTCTCCCAGACTGGAGTGCAGTGGTGTAATCATGGCTCACTGGGCTCATGCAATCCTCCTGCCTCAGCCTCCCGAATAGCTGAGACTATAGGCATGTGCCACCAAGCCCGCTAATTTAAAATTTTTTTGTAGAGACCAGGTCTCATTATGTTGCCCAGGCTGTTCCCAAACTCTTGGCCTCAAGTGATCCTCCTGCCTTAGCCTCCCAAAGTGCTAGGATTACAGGTGTGAGCCACCCTACCTGTCCCCAAAGCTATTTTATAATTCTACAACCTCTCCATGCCTCTCCTCACATTTTGAGATCAGGTTTCAATACAGCACCGTCCAATAGCACTTTCTGCAATGATGGAAATGTTCTGTATCTATGCTGGCCAATATCGTATTCACCAGCCACGTATAGATATGAAGCACTTGAAAGTAGCTAGGGTGACAAAGGAACTGCATGTTTAACTCTATTTAATTTAAATTTCAATAGCCACATGCAGCTAAGGCTACCTTATTGGACAGCATAGCTCCATCCTTTCCAATCCACACAGGCCTGGAGACTGGAAGTCAAGAGACCAGTGTCTGCCACCGCCTTTGTGCCCTCTCTAGGTCTTTTTTTTTTTTTTTTTCAAATATGCAAAATAAAGGGACTGGACTCAATGACTTCTGCAGTCATTTTCAGATGAAAAACAATCTTGGATTCAAAGACTAGTGAGAGCAGGAAAAGGAGCTCTGGAAGCAGCTATTAGACTGGCTGAGGGAGGACTGCATGGGACCCAGCAGCCCAGGCAATGACATGTGGTCAGCAGAGGGAAGAAGGGAGAGAGAATAAATAGGAGAGACAGGGAAGCAAGGAAGCCTTCAGTCTTTGCTCTTGCTCATGTATACACATCAAAATCTTGCCAGGGGTTGATAAATCTCTGTGGGGTCTAAGCTCTATGCTCCCTCAGCCACATGGCCCAGTCTGCTTCCCTCAATTTCTGTCCTCCAGACAGGGGAGTTGTCCTTTAGTCCCAAGACAGCGCCTTTGTCCTTGCTGTTCCCTCTTCCTAGAAAGATCCCTCTCCTCCTTCACTTAGCCTCTCTATCCTCAAACATCACTTTCTTAAAGAAGCCTTCACTGACTTTCTGGGTCACATCAGGGTCCCCTCTTTTTATTTACTTTTTTTTTTTTTTGAGATGGAGTCTTGCTGTGTCCCCCAGGCTGGAGTGCAGTGGTGTGATCCGGGCTTACTGCAACCTCTGCCTGCTGGGTTCAAGCAATTCTCCTTCCTCAGCCTCCTGAGTAGCTGGGACTACAGGCATCCACCATGGTGCCCGACTAATTTTTGTATTTTTCATAGAGACAGGATCTCACCATGTTGGCTAGGCTGGTCTTGAACCCCTGCCCTCAAGTGATCCATCCGCCTTGGCCTCCCAAAGTGCTGGGATTACAGGTGTGAGCCACTGCACCCGGCCAGGATCCCCCCTTGTACCCTGTCATAGCAGTGTCCCTTCCATCACAGCACTCATCACAGTGGTAATTTTACACCTTTTTGTGTGATTCTTGGATTAATGTCTGCCTCACTCCAGAGGGCTGGGAGGGATTTATTTTTTTCTCCTCATGTATTTTCAGTACCTACCATAGTAAGTGCTCAATAAATATTACTGAAGGCAGACCAGGCGTGGTGGCTCATGCTTGTAATCCCAGCACTTTGGGAGGCTGAGGCGGACAGATCACTTGAGGTCAGGAGTTTGAGACCAGCCTGGCTAACATGGTAAAACCCCATCTCTACTAAAAATACAAAAGTCAGCCAGGCGTGGTGGCGCATGCCTGTAGTCCCAGCTACTCTGGAGGCTGAGGCAGGAGGATCACCTGAGCCTGGGGTAGGCGGAAGTTGCAGTGAGTTGAGACCACACCACTGCACTCCAATCTGGACAACAGGGTGAGACTCTGTCTCAAAAATACACACACACATACACACACACACGCGCGCACACACACACACACACACACACACACACACACACACACAGAGAGAGAGAGAGAGAGAGAGAGAGAGAGAGAGAAAGAGAGAGAAAGGGAGGCAGGCAGAGGCAGGGGCAGGCTGCCAGGTCTCGGGAAGGAGCATGGGTTTCAGAAGCTCCCACTGTCCACCACTGGCTGTGGAAGCTTTGGAGGTAAGGTGTTCCTTTGGCCTGTCTGGCTTTCAGCTGGATTCTGATTTGGCCTCTCATGCAGGGCTGCAGCCAAGATCTCTGATGGTTCCCAGTACTATGTTCTGCTTATCATCACTGATGGGGTCATCTCTGACATGACGCAGACCAAGGAGGCCATCGTCAGCGTGAGTCTGAGGAGGAGGGCTTGGCAGGGAGGAGTAATGTTAATACTGTGAAGAGGTTAAGATTTTATCCTCCTTGCAAGATAACAAGTTAACCTGCCAGTTTCATGGATGCTGGCAGAAGACACAGGACTCTTGGATTAGAAACAGAGGACTTTGATTTCCAGCAAAAGCAGTAGCTGGAGTATTAGCATTTGCTTGAATTCTCTAAGTCCTGGTTCCCACTGGATGATGTGAAGAGGGACAGATGACACTTGCAGCCACTGTGGGTTGCATTACAGAAGAGGAACCCTGAGCATAGGGAATTTGAGTCTTTTATAATGGACAGTAAGCATGCTTGCCTTTTGTTCCAAAGGTCTCCAGTGAGACCTTTTTTTAAAACTATGTTGGACAGTAAGCAAATATGCCCTCTGCTCTAGAGGAACATACTGAATCTTTCTTTTTTTGTTTTGTTTGTTTGTTTGTTTTTCTTGAGACAAAGTCTCGCTCTGTCGCCCAGGCTGGAGTGCAATGGTGCGATCTTGGCTCACTGCAACCTCCACCTCCCGGGTTCAAGTGATTCTCCTGCCTCAGCCTCCTGAGAAGCTGAGATTACAGGCGCCCACCACCATGCCCGGCTAATTTTTTGTATTTTTGGTAGAGACAGGGTTTTACTATGTTGGTCAGGCTGGTCTCGAACTCCTGACCTCGTGATCCGCCCACCTTGGCCTCCCAAAGTGCTGGGATTACAGGCGTGAGCCACCGCACCCGGCAATACTGAATATTTCAAGGCTGACTGATATAGAAACATCCTTGAAAAAGTAGTCTGGGTCAGAGAGAATCAATGCCTCTGCTTGCAAGATGTGCAGAACCATGACACACATACATGGAGAATTTTCTCCTAATAGTTACCTCCCTGGTGATGGCTGCTTGCCCCAACGGTTCACCCTCTTTCCCCCACAGGCCTCCTCACTGCCCATGTCTATCATTATCGTCGGTGTAGGACCGGCCATGTTTGAGGGTGAGTACGATGGGGTGTCCCTGAATGGGACTAAGAACTGAGGAGAAAAGTGGGAAGGGGTCGGGTACTTGGGCCTGCCTCACAGAAGAGACAAGGTAGATACCCCTGTGGGGCCTTGACCAAGTCACAGACCTTCTTTGAACCTGCTTCCTTATCAGAACCAAGGCTGATGATACTAATACTTCCCCCGGGGGTTCTGAGAGGATGGACTTCGTGGAAGGCATAGGACTTGAACACTAGCATTAAGCATTCTCCTGATGACTCCAAAGGGGAGCTCAAAGGGAAGGGGAAGCATGGGGTATGCTGGAGAGGCCATTGAGCTGAGGGGTGTCTTTTCTGCAGCAATGGAAGAGTTGGACGGTGATGATGTGCGCGTGTCCTCTAGAGGACGCTACGCAGAGCGGGACATCGTTCAGGTAGACCTGACCTGGGAGAGATTGTGGAGCTGAGAGGCACAGTGAGAAGAAGAGGCTAAATTGGGAGCCACTCACACTTGTTACCTTCTCAGTCTCCTACTTTCTTCCCTGTCACTCTTTCATCCTTTCTCATTCCTTGAACACATTCTTTTTGACAAATAGGAAGGTTGCTGCAACCTTGGTACATCCATGGTGTAGGTTGGGAGATCCCCAAGGCTCCTGCCCTCTAGTGGAGGCAATTAACAATAAATAATCACACAAATAAATATCTCATTTGATTGTGATAAGTACTCCAGAGGAATAGCAAATGCCACTGTGAGAGCCTGTAACAGGGACCTAACATAGGTACAGTAGTCAGGAAAGGGTTATTTAGCTTGCTGAGACCTAAGGGAGGGGATAAGCATTATAGGGAGAGGAGCAGCATGTGAGAAGGCTCTGAGGCTCAGAAGAACTGGCCCGATCGATGAAAAAGCAGAAGCTAGGGTAGCAGGTTAAGTGTGAGAAGGGAGGCTAAATTTGGGGGTTTGTTATAAAAGAATTGAAAAGCTCTTAAAGGATTTTACATAGGATAGTGAGATGGTCAGACTTGCATTTTTAAAGGATCTCTCTAGCTGCTGCATGGAAGGTGGACAGCAGCAAGGCAAGAGAGAAGGCAGGTAGACCCATTAATGAGGAAGCCTTTGAAGTAGTAGAGGGGAGGTGACAGAGATCTGGCTGGAAACAGTGGGGAGGGAGAGAAAGTGGCGGATTCAAAAGATATTTAAGAAGAAAATGTTACAAGACCTGATGATTAGATGATGATGGGGAATGAGGAAGGCTTCAAGGATGACTCAGTATTCTAGCTTAAGCAACTGGGTGAATGACATCCCATTTGCTGGGAAGGAGAAAGCTAGAGGAGGAGATTTGGCAGAAAGAGCTAGAATTCAGTTATGAACATACATACATTGGGTTCCAAGTATCCGTGACAACTGAATGGAGAGGTAATACGGGCAACTAAATATGTGGCTCTGGACTTTAAAAAGAGGTCAGGGATGAGCCCAAGCATGGCGGCTCATGCCTATAATCCCAGCACTTTGGGAGGCCAAGACAGGAGGACCTCTTTGAGACCAGGGGTTTTGAGACCAGCTTGGGCAACATAGCAAGACCTGATCTCTGCTACATTTAAAAAAAAAAAAAAAAAAAAAGGGGCTGGGCTCGGTGGCTCACACTTGTAATCCCAGCACTTTCGGAGCCTAAGGTGGGTGGATCACCTGAGGTCGGGAGTTTGAGACCAGCCTGACCAACATGGAGAAACCCCGTCTCTACTACTAAAAATACAAAATTAGCTGGGTGTGGTGGTGCATGCCTGTAATCCCAGCAACTTGGGAGCCTGAGGCAAGAAAATCACTTGAGCCTGAAAGGCGGAGGTTGCGGTGAGCCAAAATGGTGACATTGCACTCCAGCCTGGGCAACAAGAGTGAAACTCCTTCTCAAAAGGAAAAATCAAAATTAAATAAAAATAAAACATAATTTTTTGAAAAGAGGTCATGATAGATATATAAATTCGGCAGTCATCAGGAAACAGAATTTTTTTTAATTCTCCCCTTATCAGCTCCTCTCCCCCAACACCTCGTTTCTTCTCCTCCTCTCCCCAAGTCCCTCTCCTAGTCCTCTCTCTTTTCCCAGCCCCTTCTCACAGACTCCTCTTCCTTCTTGCCCCAACTCCATCTCTCCGGGCTCCTCCTGTTCTCAGGATCCCTTCTCCCTGGTCCCTGCCCCTTGTCTCCCCTGCTCCCTCCTTTCCAAGTCTCCCTCCCTACTACCTGGCCTGCTCTACTTTCCTCCAGGGAACAATTTTTAAAGTCATAGATGTGTATGAAATCATCCAGGAAGAGAGCTGAGAGAGAGAAGGGACCAGGTTTAGAGAGCAAGCGGACCCAGAGGAATGGTGGTGGGAGGGGGGAGCTTCAAGAAAGGTAAGCAAGAAGCCAGAAGAGTGTGGTGTTAAGAGTGGGATGCGTCCAGAAGAATTATGGTCAAATGTAATGGAAAACTAAACAGAAGTCAAACAAGATGAGGACTAAAAATTACTGTCCACTGGACTGATTTAGCAATACGGGGCACTGACGACATCAGCAAGAGCAGCTTCAATGGACTATGTGAAGCCAAACTGGAATGGGTTGAGGGTGAATAAAAGGTGGAAAAAAAAGTTGGTGGAGAGACAGCAAATGTAGAAAACTGCTTAAGATGTGGGGAGGGAGATACTGTGATAGTTGGAGAGATGTTGGGGATCAAAAAAGAAGCCTCCCTGTTGCACTCCCATGCCTCTCTCCTGGTCATGGCTTTTATCTTCTTGTCTGTGCCTGACCCAGTTCGTCCCATTCCGAGACTATGTTGACCGGTCGGGGAACCAGGTATTGAGCATGGCCCGACTGGCCAAGGATGTGCTGGCCGAGATCCCGGAGCAGCTGCTGTCCTATATGCGTACCAGAGACATCCAGCCTCGGCCCCCACCCTCTGCCAACCCCAGCCGGACTCCAGCTCCAGAGCAGCCCTGAGGATTCCACATATGCAATGCCTCACAGTCTGCTCACCTGCTCACCCACTGCTTCTGCTTTAAGCCAGAAGCACCTGGAACCCTGGACCTCACTGGGAGGGCCAACTTGGAGGATTAGTGCTGGCTGACAAGCCCTCTGCCTCCTTGCCTGCAGAAGGGCCTGGCACTATCAACACCTCCCTGCCTTCATGCCAATAATAAAGCTGATCTTTACTCCACCTCTGTTTCATGCGTCTTGGGGAAGGAAGGAAGACTATGGGACCCAAGGCCTGGGGCCGCATCAAGAGGAAGGGAACCAGGATGCCTTCAGCTAGGTTCATCCCCACCTAACATGTTCATCCAACACTTCTTCATACATTCTGCAAAGAGTTTAATAAGTGAAACTCTGTATGTTTTTCCCCAGGAGAGAGGCTCATAGTTGTTTTTTCATAAAATCCAGATCCTGCACATGGCCCATACTTTTCACCAGATTCTCAAACAAATCCTGACATCTAAAGGAGATGACTTTGTATAACTCTATTTTGATCTGTTTCATCTGAATTATTATTTTTGAGACGGAGTTTCGCTCTTGTTGCCCAGGCTGGAGTGCAATGAAGTGATCTTGGCTCACCGCAATCTCCACCTCCCGGGTTCAAGCGATTCTCCTGCCTCAGCCTCTGGAGTAGCTGGGATTACAGGCACCCACCACCACACTTGGCTAATTTTGTATTTTTAGTAGTGACAGGGTTTCTCCATTTGGTCAGGTTGGTCTCAAACTCCCGCCCTCAGGTGATCTGCCTGCCTCGGCCTCCCAAAATGCTGGGATTACAGATGTGAGCCACCAAGCCCGGCCTTCTGAATTATTTTAATCTGGATAACAGCTAACATTTTCTTTGAACATTCACTACATGTCAAACCGTGGGCTAAGTGATTTACAAGCATCATCTCATTTAATTCTCACAACTGTGTGAGAACAAGTACCATATATTATTCCCACTTTACACATAAGGAAACTGAGGCTCTGAGAGGATGAGTCATTTGTTTAAGAGAATTCATCAGTTTGACTTCAGATCCCAAGATCTTAATCAGCAAACATCTTCCCGGTATGTCGATTTTATTGGGATGGTTTTTAGAAAACATACATTTTAGTGGGTCAAATGAAAAGCTTGCATTAAGATAGAAGCTTTCAGATGCTTTGGGCTTTGTCCCAGAACCCTCGAAGACCCTTTCATGCTCCTCTTTAATGACAAAACTGGACAAGCATTGTTTAAGGATGTCTCCCCTGCCATCCAAGTTCTCTGAAACCCTCAAAAACCAGCAATAGAATTTTCGAGCTCCATTTTACAAATAAGCAACTTGAAGAACGAATCTCGTCCACGTTCACATTGCTAGGAGGTCACCCACTCACATTAAATCAGCTGTTTTGGCACCATCTTCCAACCATTAACCCGGAGCACATTCCTGCCAACCCACAGAGATCTCACTGTTACCAGACATAAGCCCTTTCACACCCACCGGCCCCAAACCCAGCCCCTTCCCTCAGACCCACACCTTTTCTGTAGCCATCTCTCCTCTACTTTTCCCGAGTTTCTTCTCTTTCCTTGAGTCACGCCCCGTTATCCCTAATCGGTCCCGCCCTCGCCTCCTAGCTCCGCCCCCTGCCTGCCCAAGCCCCGCCCGCTCCCTTCAGCGTCGCGTCGTTTTTTTCCAGCTCTGTTCTTTATTCCTAGTGCAGCTCCACTTTCCAGGCCATCCAAAGCTCCGCCCTTTCTCTCCCGAGTACTCCTCTTCTGTTTAGCCCCACTTCTTACCCATCTATTCTAGCAGGGCTCCCCTGTACAGTAGCACCGCCCCCGCCCCACAAGCCCCGCCCCACAGACCGATCTAGTCTCCAGCCCCGCCCAGGCCCTACCCATAACTCCTGGTCCCCTTGGGCTCCAGCGTGCGTCCCTCTTGCTCCCGACCCTGCCCCCAGCCCCGCCCGTTACTGTGGCCCCGCCTCACCGCCTTCCTCTGAGACCAAGGCCAGGTCCCTCCCGCAGCCGCGGCGCCAGCAGGAGGCAGGGCGCGTAGAGGGAGGAGGCAGGGAGCGGAGAGGGAGGAGGCAGAGGGGGAGGGGAGAAGGGCGGGCTCCTCACGCCCAGCCCCGCGCTCACCGTCCGTGGCTGCAGATTCGCCACAAAGCGCCCGACGACCCCAGATCCTGAGTACAGCGACTTGAGTCTCCAGAAACTCCACTCTAAGACGAGAGAGCTAGAGGAGCCCTTTAGGGTGTCTAAGGTCCTTTCTGAATTCCAGAGAACGGTCTCTCGAGCCTCAGCGGACAGGCAGGGATATGTGGCGAAAGTGCAGCTCAACAGCGCTGCGAAGCCACGTTTACCCTGCGCAGACGCCGTCGCCGCCGCTGCCGCCGCCGCCGCTGCCACAGCCTTTGCCGCCACGGTCTCCGCCGCTGCTGTCCTCTCGCTGCCTCTGGGAGCCTCCATTGTTCCAGCGGCGCCCGGTCCCGAGGCTGGGCATCCTAGGGGCTCGCGAAACGGGCGGCGGTCGACGGAGTTGAGACCGCGGGGCGCCGGCGGGACCGGGAGCAGCAGGGGTCAGCGCAGGAATCCCCGGGAGCCGGGGCCACAGCGTGGGGCGGCAGGGGGCCGGGGTGGCGGCGAGATCTACAGTCTTCGGAGTTGGGGCTCCCCCTTCCCAGCCCGACTTTCCCCGCCGGCCTCCCCAAGTGGGGTCGGAGCCCCGGCGGGCGCCCCCGGCGATGAGCCCGGACTCGAGGTGGCCGGTGAGTGCGGGCCTGGGACCAGGGCGGGAGTGGCCGGCAGGGAAGGGATAGGCTACGTTAGTGGGGCGCGCACTGAGCCGCGTGGCCCGGGAGCCTCTCTGGCAACTCCAGCTGGGAGAACTGACAGTGCATTGGTTTCTAGCAGGCATCCCGGGGCAACAGTGTATCTTTCGGGGCTGCCTGGGCCAGTGGCAGGAGGGGAGGTTTGTTTCACTTGTTACATTTCGACAAAGGGGAAACGCCACCACATCCGGAGAGTGGGCTGCGGGCACTGCCGGGGCCCAGCCCTATCTCTTCGGCCCCCGCCCCCTGCTTCCTCCAGCCCCCTGAGCTCCAGTGGCAGATGCAGCCGCTGTTCCCCTTGGGCCCTCTTCGCGGGCTTTCTGATCTAAGTTCTCGTCTCCCTCACCTGTGTTTCTGCTGCTGGGTCCCAAGGGGACATTGCTGGGTTCGCTGTGCTACTTTGGGAGCCATTCACCCGGGACCCAGCTTGGAAAGAGGAGATCTTGTTTGTGCTTCGGTTGGCTTATGTTTATAAAGACACAGCCTCAGGTAGGAAGCAGAAGAGAGTTGCAGCTGGACGTGTAGTGTTACTGATGTGAAAGTCAGGAGCCGTTGACAGAGGAGCTGAAGCAGCCCACCTGCCTGGTTAAGGCACAGTGGAGAGACCAACGGGGTTATTCTGTCAGGGAGCTCAGGGTAGCTCTGCCCGGCTGGGATGGTGCCAAGCCCTTAGCTGAATTGTTGAACTCAACTAGGCCGAGAGAAATTGGGGCAGTCTCTGACCAAGCTGGGCTTCCTGAGGCCTGGTGCCATCTGCTGTCTACACTCACCCAAGAATGTTGGGGAGGGGGAAGGGAGGGCCCCTGCAGACCAGCATGGAGCTGAGCATGCCTAGATTGTCGTGTTCGTGTTTGTACCCTTAGGGCCTGGCACTTGGTAGTCACTCGGTTGTCGTTGTGTGAATGGGTGAAACAAGTGCTCAAATGTAATACAGGCTGCTGTCACTGACTAAATGACCTCAATTTTCACTTGGCTTCACGGTACATCTCCTACTCAGTCCCAGAGCCAGGGTCCCCATAAAGACCTCAAAAGTAAATGAATTCTTTCTGTGATCCAGTGATTTCTGCAGGAGTCCACGGCTAAATCATTGGCCACCATTCAGCCTTCTACATGGCCTTCATCCTATCTGAGCTCTCAATCTGGTGATCCCCCCTATTCAGCTATTCGTTCAACAAGTCATTCATTTGCCAAAAACTGAGTGTCCAGTGCATGCTAGGTACTGGGGATACAGAGGTGGATAGGCTCTGGTGTCTTTACTACACAACTCCCAGTCTAGAGGGGGAGACAACTTTCAGTATGTCAAGTGCTGTTTTAGAGGTGAGAATGGAATGCTGTGGAAACAGCTCCCCATGGGAGAATCATAGAAGTTGTGTCAGAAGTGACATTTGAGCTAGTTTTTTGAAGACTGAGTAGGAGCCCAACAATCAGAAAAGAACAAGAGGCTATAACATTCAGGGAATGGCAGGTTCCCCCGTATAGACAAAAACAGCTGTAACTTGCAAAAAGAATCTGGCAAGGAGAACTAGGGCCAGACAGTGAGAAGAGCTCTTTGAATGGCATCATAGAGAATTTGGAAGATTATCTTGAAGGAGCTGGGGAGCATCAGGAGGCTTTTAGTGAGGAGACTGGCATCATTGCTGCCTGGTAGAAAGATCATTCTCCAATATGATGTGAGATTGGGCTAGAGGAGTTGAGACATAGGGTAGGATGACCAGGCAAGAGGTGATGAGGGTCCAGATCTGGGCCATGGTAGAGGAGATGGCATTTGGAGACACTGTAGAGGTAGGCTGGCTAGGACCTGGTGACACCAAGTGAGGGGAAGGACTAGAAAAACTGGGGTCTCTGGTGCAAGTGGCCAGTAACTCATCCCCAGCCTTATGCTAACTGATCTGTATATTCTAGATGTGACAGCATGGGGGTGGACTTTGATGTGAAGACTTTCTGCCACAACTTGCGGGCGACTAAGCCACCATACGAGTGCCCGGTGGAGACCTGTCGAAAGGTCTACAAGAGTTACAGTGGTATTGAGTACCACCTGTACCACTATGACCACGACAACCCACCACCCCCACAACAGACTCCACTCCGCAAGCACAAGAAGAAAGGGCGCCAGTCACGCCCAGCCAACAAGCAGTCACCCAGCCCCTCCGAGGTCTCACAGTCACCAGGCCGTGAGGTGATGAGCTATGCACAGGCCCAGCGCATGGTGGAGGTGGACCTGCATGGTCGTGTCCACCGCATCAGCATCTTTGACAACCTGGATGTGGTGTCAGAGGACGAGGAAGCCCCTGAGGAGGCCCCCGAGAATGGCAGCAACAAGGAGAACACTGAGACGCCAGCTACTACTCCCAAGTCAGGCAAACATAAGAACAAGGAGAAGCGCAAGGACTCCAACCATCACCACCACCACAGTGTTTCTGCAAGCACCACTCCCAAGCTACCAGAGGTGGTCTATCGGGAGCTGGAACAGGACACCCCTGATGCCCCACCCCGGCCAACTTCCTATTACCGGTAAGGCCACCTCTATCTTGCAGCTCTGGAAAACTGGTCAAGCAGGGCTCAGGAGCCAGAGAGAGGTGAGAGGCACAGATAGGAGAGTGGCAGGAATAGGGAATAGTGAAAGAATACTGATTTTGCCAGGGCAGTGAGAGGAATGCTACCCCACTAATGGTGGCACTTAGTCTCCAATGCCACATGCCACTCCTTTATTTTATTCTCACAACTCTCAGGTATTTCTCTCATTTCACAGATGAGGAAACTATGATCAAGAAAGGGTGCCAGATTTATCTCTCTGGTTTTTTGTTTTTTTTTTTTGAGGCAGGATCTGGCTCTGTCACCCAGGCTGGAGTGCAGTGGCATGATTTTGGCTCACTGCAACTTCTGCCTCCTGTGCTTAAATGATCCTCCTACCCAGCCTCCTGAGTAGCTGTGACTATAGGCGCATGCCACCATGCCCAGCTAGTTTTTTAAAATTTTTGTAGAGATGGAGTTTCACCATGTTGCCCAGGCTGGTCTTGAATTCCTGGGCTCAAGTGATCCACCTCTCAGCCTCCCAAAGTGCTGGGATTATAGGCATGAGCCACTGTGCCCAGCCATACTTATCTAAAATCACATTCCAGTAGATAGCTGAACTGGGATTCAAACCCAGGTTCCTCGGACTCCTGAGCTATAATAATTTCCACTGTGCCAAAACATCCTATTTCTGATTCCTGGCTTTCTCTATTTCCTAACTGCATGACCTTGGGAAATGCATCCAACTTACAGTGTTTTACGGACCCCATCTGCAGAGCAGATACAGTATTCCTCTGCCTCCCTAAAATTAGAAGACTAGGGTCACTGATTTCATAAGGTACTACAGGCACTTTGTAAATCTACTTCTGTATTTCTCACATTATTGGTTCTGTTATTGTCATATAACCTTTAACATGTTGAAGCAGTATTTTATACTTAAGCAATATTTAATACTCCTCCAGTGGCCCTTCTATTTTTGTCATTTAATTGTTCCTTTAACATGAGGTAAAAGATGAAGGTATGTGGGGGGAGGCAGTGTGGTGGTGAAACTACGTGGAGAAATCCTGGCTGAAGGATGGTAAAAAACCAAGTGTAAAACCTCTCTGAAAGTTTGCATCCAAAGCAAAGAAAGCATTCTGATGAGTTAATTTGCCAACAGTGTTAAGTTTTATTGTCAGCTAATCAGAAGGCTTGATCTCTGAGAAGGATTTGTCATAAAGGCTTTTATATAAAAAACATTTTTTACCAAAAGTGTAGTCCACGTAATGTTAAACCTCAATTTTTATTTTATGTATTTATTTAATTTTGGGGATGGAGTCTCGCTCTGTTGCCAGGCTGGAATGCAGTGGTGCGATCTGGGTTCACTGCATCCTCTGCCTCCTGGGTTCAAGTGATCTTGTGCCTCAGCCTCCTGAGTAGCTGGGATTATAGGCACGTGCCACCACACCCAGCTATTTTTTGTGTTTTTAGTAGACACGGGGGTTTCACCATGTTGGTGAAAATGGTCTCTATTTCCTGACCTCCTGATCCGCCCACAGCCTCCCACAGTGCTGGGATAACAGGTGTGAGCCACCTAAACCTCAGTTCTTTAAAAGCAAATCTGGGAACACAAGCAATATGGCATATAGCACTTTCATCTTTCCACTGTTGGAGTTTAAACTCATCTCCCTCTTCTTCTCCCATTCTTTAATCTTTTCAGTCCAACTCCAGTTCCTTCTGTCTTTTCACAGTTTTCTCTTTTCACACTGACTGTCATACCCACCTTCGCCCCACTCCTAACAGACAGACCCCTCTTTGGGCTTCCCCTGCCTCCCAATGGCCCTTGAGCTCTCTCTGCTCTAACAGGCATCCCGGCCCAGCTCATTCAGCTCCTTTTCTTCCTCCCTTCACTTAGATTCACTCTTTCTGGGGATCAGATCCATTTTTTAGGGGAGCAGTTCTCAGCAGTTAGACTGGAAACAGTTGGGAGAAGTATATTGCATGGGATTTGTTACCACTGTTGGTAAAACTGCCCAAGTTTTGGAAATGATTTACTTTTTATATAAATTGAGAAGATTTGAGGTCCTCTCTCTAATAACATCACTTTCTCTTGCTTGCATCCTGATATGCTTCCTTGAGGAGGAGAGAGAGGGTGGCATGTCAGCTGGTGTGCCAGGAATTACACATGACATGCAGCTTACCTTATCTGTACTGCAGCCTGTAATCTGGGTGCCTGTGGGAGTGTGTTATGCACCATCACATAATATCACGTGTGTCATGACAGAGAAAAGGGTGAGAATTGGTGCTCAACAGAGCTGGTGCCAAGGCTTGGAAGAAGCCAGATGGTTCACACCATCCATGAGTCATACCCTTGTTCAAAGCTAGGGAGGTTGCAGTCACCTTGGGGAAGAGGTAAAAGGCTAAAAAGGAAGAAACTGCTTCCTACAATGTTTCAGTCTCTCTCCTCCCTTCCGCCCTCAAAATGCCTTTCAAATGAACAGTACTGAGTGCCTGTATCTGTATGGTGAGTCAGACACAACCCCCTACTTCTATCCTGTAGTGGAGGAGTTAGACATATAAACAGTTATAATGCTAGAAAGGTGGGTAAGGGCCATACAAAAACTAGTAAGTTAACGTTTATTGAGTGCTTGCTGCACATCAGGCACTGTCCTAGGGACTTTACCTGCATTAACTCATTTAATGCTCACAGTAGCTTTGTGAAATAGGTTCAGATTAGCATCACCACTTTATAGATGAAGAAACAAGTCCCAGGGAGATTAGCTCACTTGCACTCTGTTAGACAGGACCTAGGCAGTGTGGCTTCAGAGCCTGGGTGTGCCTGGCCCACTCTAGCAACCAAAGTCCCATTTCCCCCATGGGAGGAGAAATAGGAGCTAATGTTTTTCTAGGGCCTGTTATGTGCCACTTGACTTAGCTCATTCATTTTTTAAAACAACTTATTAATAAAAAGTTTACATATTTGCACACATGTCTGTATGTCGTCTCATGACTTAGTGGTTAGGTGGTGTTTTATACCAAAGTGCTCACACTTCCTTCCCTGGGCCTACTGGGGGCTGTTGGAGCCTGAGGGGGTAGTAGGCACTGGGCAAGGCCCTATATAAATAAACGTAAAGGCAAAGTTCGTAGCCTATTCATTTTTATAATTCCATATAATCTTGACAGTATCTTTGTGAGTAGGTAGTATTATCCTTGTTCTGTCATCAATAAAACTGAGGTTCATAACAGCAGTAATGTCCAAAAAGTCACAAAATGGCAGAGGCAGGACTTAAATCTGGTTTGCTTAGAAGCCAAAGCCCCATTTTTTTCCTTTGTACCCTATAGTTTACAGTGCCAGAGTCCAGGCCACCTATAGCATGGCAGGGCAAGGAGCACCTTCTCTGTGTGACAAGCACGTAGAACAGCCCTCAGTTCCAGGCCTGTTGGCCCAGTGATACTGTGGACAGTAAGAGCACTGGGGCTGGAAGTTGATGCCTCTGCCTCTGCTACTCCATTGTTGTGACCTATCTATGTTTTGATTAACTTTTCAAAGCTTAAGTTTCCTCATCTACAAAATGAGGACAATAAGAACACTAACTCTATGACTGTGGTAAGAATAAACATAATAGTTTAGCACAATGACTGGCTCATAGTAATGCTTGGTAAAACTTAGCTATTATGATTGTTATCTCCCAAGGCTGTCCAGTGAACAAACATAGCACCCTGAGTTTGAGGGAGCCCTGAGCTGAGAGAAGACCCATGGCAGTCTAGTCGAGGCCCTGCCCACCAGTGTTAAAGCTACTTATATGTAATTTGGCAGTGACATCAAAGGATCTTCCTTCTTCCCCTGATTGTACCAGCATCTGGACCACTCCAAGGGGTCCTAGCTGCCCTACCTTCCTCCCTTTAAAGGAGGCTGGCTATGCCTCTGCAACCGAAAGATGGTGTCACATATAACAGCTAGGACATGAGCTTTGTAGTGGCAGGCCTGGGTTCACATCCCAGCTTTACCACTTTCTCACAAGTGAGCTGGGGCTGGGTGATTAACCTCCCAAGCCTTAGGTTTTCTTTTCAGCAAAATAGAAATGATGATAGTATGTATAGTGTCTGGAGTTAAGGTGAGGATGAAATGAAACAACACATCTAAAGGGCACAGGTGGAGAGTAAGTCCTCAGTGGCAAATGACCCATCGCCTTTAAGGGAGGGAAATCTCAACCATGTGAAGCTGAGCTCCCTATGTGTACTGTTGTAGGTACATTGAGAAGTCTGCAGAGGAGCTGGATGAGGAAGTAGAGTATGACATGGACGAGGAGGACTACATCTGGCTGGATATCATGAATGAGCGTCGGAAGACAGAGGGTGTAAGTCCCATCCCTCAGGAGATCTTTGAGTACCTAATGGACCGGCTGGAGAAGGAGTCCTACTTTGAGAGTCATAATAAAGGCGACCCCAATGCGCTAGTGGACGAGGATGCTGTTTGCTGTATCTGCAATGATGGTGAGTGCCAGAACAGCAATGTCATCCTCTTCTGTGACATGTGCAACCTGGCCGTGCACCAGGAGTGCTATGGTGTCCCCTATATCCCTGAGGGCCAGTGGCTGTGCCGCCGTTGCCTGCAGTCACCCTCTCGTGCTGTGGATTGTGCCCTGTGCCCCAACAAGGGCGGTGCCTTCAAGCAGACAGATGACGGGCGCTGGGCCCACGTGGTGTGTGCCTTGTGGATCCCCGAGGTCTGCTTTGCCAACACGGTCTTCCTAGAGCCTATTGACAGCATTGAGCACATCCCACCAGCTCGCTGGAAGCTCACCTGCTACATTTGCAAACAACGGGGCTCAGGGGCCTGCATCCAGTGCCACAAGGCCAACTGTTACACAGCCTTCCATGTGACATGCGCCCAGCAGGCTGGCCTTTACATGAAGATGGAGCCTGTGCGGGAGACGGGCGCCAACGGCACCTCTTTCAGTGTCCGCAAGACAGCCTACTGCGACATCCACACACCTCCAGGTTCAGCACGCCGCCTGCCTGCCCTGTCTCACAGTGAGGGTGAGGAGGATGAAGATGAGGAGGAGGATGAGGGTAAGGGCTGGAGCTCAGAGAAAGTCAAGAAGGCCAAGGCCAAGTCCCGGATCAAAATGAAGAAGGCACGAAAGATCCTGGCAGAGAAGCGGGCAGCGGCGCCTGTGGTATCAGTGCCCTGCATCCCACCACACAGGTAGGTGGGGAGCAGGTGGACAGGCAGGTGAGGGACAAAGGAGCCTCCTGGAGAGGAACTGGCAGCCTCCTGAGTGGAATGGCAGGGCTGGGCTATCTTCCTCCCAGGAGTAGAACAGCAGGGCTGGGCTATCTTCCCAGGAGCTGCAAAAAAAAAAAAAAAAAAAACATATTTTCAAGAGATCTTTAGCAGGTCACCTCACTTTCACATTAAAAGCCAAAACTGTCAGCTTTTATCTGGCATAGCTAATGTGTTTTGAACTGCCCTTCACTTTGATGGTGTGGTTTGTTAAGTTGGGATGGAAGAGGATGGAACTGCCACTGGCAGCAATGGAAAACATGGTCTAATTATGAAGAAACAAACAATGAAAAGCAGGGAACCAGAAACTCAAGAAGTTGTGAAGTGGCCACTGATGCTCATTTGGGTTGTGATGGCCAGGTTTATTTTAGTTCTCTTGTGCCATTTATTTGATTTACTATATGTTTCTGCTGTGTACAGTTGTATTTAATCTTAAAACCTTCAAAGGCTCAGTCTCAGTAGGGCTCCCAGGGTCAAATAGTACTCTGGGCTGCAGTGACTGGAGCAGTCTTAGGGGCAGAAGTCCCTGACCCCTGTTGCACAGGGTTAAGGATTTGGTTTAGTGCTAGGAGCTTGGTTTCCTGTCTGCTGCGGTACCATTGATGGCACCGCTCTTTCTTCCTTGCCATAAGCCCAGAGTCCCAGGCCTTTTGGACAAGAGATACTTCATCCCCATTTAGGAACTCACACTGGCCAGAGACTCTTGCTCTGCTTAAGAGAATCAGGGCCCAACAGGTTTTACTCTTTGTTTCCTTCCTTCCAGGCTTAGTAAAATCACCAACCGCCTGACCATCCAAAGGAAGAGCCAGTTCATGCAGAGGCTGCACAGCTACTGGACACTGAAGCGGCAGTCACGGAATGGGGTCCCATTGCTTCGTCGCCTACAGACACACCTGCAGTCCCAAAGGAACTGTGATCAAGTTGGGGTACTGTGTCCAGTTCCCTGTGGGCTCTGGGAGCTAGGGCCAGGGGGAGACTAAAACCAAGATTTGCAACTGTAGCTTCCAGTGTCAAGAGGGTTTAGGCTCTTTCCTCCTTTAAGCTAGCCCTTAAATCAGGTTCAGCATGGAATCCTCAATGAAAAGATGTTGTTCCTATGTGTTTATATATACATTCAACAAACACATACCAAGCATTTACTCTGCCAGGCCTTAGGGACACACAGATAGAGGCACTACCAATAAATTACTGTGCTACCTCTTTTGGCTTGACCTGCCCTTGACCTTAGTTTCCTAGGCTCTCTTCTCCCCGCTGACCTTTTCCTCTGGCTCTCTAATCGTCTCCTGATCTTCCTTTTGCCTCTACAGAGAGATTCTGAGGATAAAAACTGGGCCCTTAAAGAACAGCTCAAGTCCTGGCAGCGGCTCCGGCATGACTTAGAGCGAGCTCGGCTGCTGGTGGAATTGATCCGCAAGCGGGAAAAACTCAAAAGGGAGACGGTGAGTGCTCCTGGGCCAGTCCTATTTTATAAAAGAGAAAACAGACGCAGGAGAAGGAAAAGTGTGTCCCCCAGCCAGATAGTGGCAGAGATGCTGCTGGAGTCAGGTCTCCTGGTCCTCAGTGTGATTTTAGATCAACTGGAAGCAGAATGTCACAGGAGAGTATGAACAGAATCCTTGGTTATGTGACATATAGGTAGCTGGTGCTGATAGTTCAAGAAAGGGGGAGACCAGAATCGTTGGTGCAAGTTTCCCTGGGTGGAGCCTCGTAGAAGGTAGACCTGTATGAGTACAACCAGCTGTGAAGGTGGGTTCCCAGGCCAGCTGGGATTATCTCCTCAGACCTCTCTGCCACTGGACTGGCCGAGGCCTGGCTGATCAGGCCTTTTTGTGTGTTAGATCAAGGTTCAGCAGATCGCCATGGAGATGCAACTGACCCCTTTCCTCATTCTCCTTCGCAAAACCTTGGAGCAGCTCCAAGAGAAGGACACAGGCAACATCTTCAGCGAGCCGGTCCCTCTGTCTGAGGTAACCGAATTGGACGAAGTAAGAATCCCTTCCCCTCACTCCATCTTCTTTCTCTTCCTCTCCCAGTTGGACCCCTGCTGCAGGTCTGGGCCAGGGACTAGATGGGGACCTTGAAGAGAGGGGCTGGTGGCTCTGGGGCAGGATGAACTGGAGCCACATGTATCACCTGGACTGTGTCTTGTCCCTGTCACACCCCAAGGGCCCAGAATGGGAGGCAGTCTGCACTCCTTCCCCAGAGGCAGGGACTGAGTCTGCCAAATGAATAATCCCAGGGCAGGAAGACACTTTCGGGGTGCTGAACCCTAGAACGGAGACTTTAGAAGGCTCAGCACCTAAAGAACCAGCTCTGAAGCCCTAGGTCCTGACTGGCAGACTCTTCTCTCTAAAAGGTATAAAATGAGAGGTCTGAGGCAGCAGCCTCCTTATAAGTTACTGTGAAGTAAAAAGAACTATAGGAATGTAAGGTGGTGTTTATTTTTAGAGGAGTCCCCAAGCCATTTTCGTAGTAAAGCCTCATGTAGTCTGGAAAGTATATTTGGCTCTACTTTTATCATCATTTTCCAGGAAAGGAAAAGTAGGCCCAGAGAGGTGAAGAGACTTGGCCAAAGTCACACAGCTTGTGACTGGTAAAGTCAGGACCAGAAACCAGCTTTCCTTTCCCTGTGCTATATGCCTGCCTCTAACTGTGGTGGGAGGAGGTTGCTGGATACATTTCAGGGGGGCTTGTTAGGAACAGGGTTTGGGGCTATGAGGAGGATATCTCCACTTAAAACAAACCTGCCCTGCTCTCCCAGGTACCTGACTACCTAGACCACATCAAAAAGCCCATGGACTTTTTCACCATGAAGCAGAACTTGGAGGCTTACCGCTACCTGAATTTTGATGATTTTGAGGAGGACTTCAACCTTATCGTCAGCAACTGCCTCAAATATAACGCCAAGGACACCATCTTCTACCGGGCAGCAGTACGGCTTCGTGAGCAGGGTGGTGCTGTGCTCCGCCAGGCCCGGCGCCAGGCAGAAAAAATGGGCATTGACTTTGAGACGGGCATGCATATCCCCCACAGCCTGGCTGCAGATGAGGCCACACACCACAATGAAGATGGTGGGTGATATGTCACACACACACATAAGAGGCCAATGCCAGGGATGGACAGCTTTCCAAAAGTCCCCTCCTGGGAGCAGGCAGTGTAGGCAGAAAGGAGCTAGGCTGAGCAGTGGCAAGCTATCCCCAGGAATGCTCCCCAAGAAGCCAGACTGGGTGAATGGATAGCAGTGCCCGCCATTCCACATCTTGGTGCTGCTATTTTACAGCTGTTCCTGGTGAGAAGCCAAGGGGGGATGAGTGGGTTTCTTGCTGCCTGCCCAGGTTCAAGGGGCCCTGAGGGCTGCCCTGAGTCTGACCTTTCCCCTCCAACCCTATCCCTAGCAGCTGAGGAAGAGCGGCTGGTCTTGCTGGAGAACCAGAAGCACCTGCCAGTGGAAGAGCAGCTGAAGCTGCTGCTGGAGCGGCTGGATGAAGTGAATGCCAGCAAGCAGAGTGTAGGCCGCTCACGGCGTGCGAAGATGATCAAGAAAGAGATGACAGCGCTGCGGCGGAAGCTTGCCCACCAGCGAGAGACTGGACGCGATGGGCCTGAGCGGCATGGCCCCTCAGGCCGGGGTAGTCTGACACCCCACCCGGCAGCCTGTGACAAGGATGGACAGACAGATAGTGCCGCAGAGGAGAGCAGCAGCCAGGAGACAAGCAAAGGTCTGAACCCCATAACAAGGTGGACTCCAAAGCAAGTCAGACTTTGGCTCTGCAGCACACACTCAACCCCTGCCTTTCCCCAGGCAGAGGTCCCTCCTACACAGCTAGCTGTACTTTCTCCCTCATTCCCCAATCAGGGGCCTCTTAGGTGCCTCTCTGGCTATTTGTATAAGAGTCATTTCAAATTCCAAGCCCCTAAAATGATCTCCCCAACTTTAGCTGGAGAAATGGTCCTATACCCAGGGCATGACCCTGGATATCTACTCTTCTCAATCAGGCCCTCACCAACTCTCCTTCTTTCTTTCTCTGCTCCAGGCCTGGGTCCCAACATGTCCTCAACCCCCGCACATGAGGTGGGCAGGAGAACCTCAGTTCTGTTCTCCAAAAAGAACCCGAAGACAGCTGGACCGCCCAAGAGGCCGGGCCGGCCCCCCAAAAACCGGGAGAGCCAGATGACCCCCAGCCACGGAGGCAGTCCTGTGGGGCCCCCCCAGCTCCCCATCATGGGGTCCCTGCGTCAGCGCAAGCGGGGTAGGAGCCCCCGGCCCAGTTCGAGCTCAGACAGCGACAGTGATAAGTCCACAGAAGACCCCCCAATGGGTGAGCCTCACCATCACCCATCCCCCCAAGAGAGTGAGCAAAGCTGCCATTATTCCTAGCATACTCCCAGTTACCCCTTTATTTGCCCATAAAAGAGAGAGCTAGAAGGGCGCTTAGGAATCCTTTAACTCCAGCCATTCATTTTATAGTTGGGAAAACTGAGGCCCAGAGACACTATGACCCAGCTAGAGTCCCACCCAGGGCCCCCCCGCTCCATTGTATCACTTTACCTTTTCTCTTCTCACCTTCCTTGGGGATCTCCTGCCCTTTAAGCCATTTGTCTCCTAAAGCCAGTAACCGCCAAGGGAAGCAAGGGGTGGGGGAGGACTGTGGTCAACTGTGGTAGACACTGCCCAGAGCTAGCTCTGCTGGCCAAGGTTGGAGGAATTTTCCAGTACAGAAGGGGAACCCAAGCTCCAAGTCCCTTTTTACCCTGCATGTCATCTCTGATCTACATCTTCCTGACCGGTTCCTTCCCTCCTCCCCCTCCCTTCAACCAAGACTTACCAGCCAATGGCTTCAGCAGTGGAAACCAGCCAGTGAAGAAGAGTTTCTTGGTATACCGTAATGACTGCAGCCTTCCCCGGAGCAGCTCAGACTCTGAGTCCAGCAGCAGTAGCAGTAGCAGCGCTGCCTCAGACCGGACCAGGTACCAGCCCTGCAGATCAAGGCCAGCCTCGGGATTTCCTTCCAGGGCTCTCGGGCCTTTCTAGGTTTCCCTAGAAGTTGGAAGTGGGGTGGCAGCCATCTCAGTCTAAATTAAGATAGCTCAAACTCAAGGTTCTCTGCAAAGTAAATAAATCGGTGTTACCATTAATGGAACAGAGAGAACCATCCTGGGTTAAGGTGATGATTAGAGTATGCACTCCTACCTGCCACTGCTCCGTCTAACCCACCTTAGTCAGGTCACCAACCTAGCCCCTGTGGGTGTTTGAATTTGAAATTCTCATATAGCCTCTGCTTTCCAAAAGTCTCAGACCCTGGGAGTTTAAAAGAGCAGAGGGCACATACCATGTTCCCATTCTTCTCCTCCTTTGAACTGAGCTCCCATTGTTTTGTCTACAGCACAACGCCCTCAAAACAAGGCCGGGGCAAACCTTCCTTTTCTCGGGGTACTTTCCCAGAGGACAGCAGTGAGGATACCTCAGGCACTGAGAATGAGGCCTACTCCGTGGGCACTGGCCGCGGCGTGGGCCACAGCAGTAAGTTCCCTTGCCCAAGGCCAGGGATGCTGGGGACCCAGTGTCAGGGCCTCGCCAGCCCCCCAGCTGCTGATCCACCCCCTCTCTCCCATTCCTGTGAAGTGGTAAGGAAGAGTCTGGGCCGGGGAGCTGGTTGGCTGTCAGAGGATGAGGACTCCCCGCTGGATGCTCTGGACCTCGTGTGGGCCAAATGCCGAGGGTATCCGTCATACCCAGCTCTGGTACGCTTCCACTTCTTTTACCATGCCCCTTGCTTTCCAGTCCCAGAACACAGATTCACAGCAGACTTCTATTCCCTGCTGAGCTGTGGGGCACAGTTTCTTGGCAAGGTAGACTGGTGGGCAGATACAGCTTGAGTACCACTTAGACGCTCCCACCCAGTTTCTCCATCTCTCCCTTTTCCTTCTCTTTGGTCCTTGGACTCTGAAATAATTTAGCGCAGAAAGAAGCCAAGGGTCAGCACTGCAATTCTAGTTTCATGATAACCTTTCTGGGTTATCATGTCCTCACTTCAGTAGTTTTCAAGTTCTTGGGGAGGGCAAGCCATGGGAGGAAGTGGACTGAACCAAACTAGGCTCTTATTATACCCTCAGATCATTGATCCAAAGATGCCCCGAGAAGGTATGTTTCACCATGGGGTTCCCATCCCTGTGCCCCCACTGGAGGTGCTGAAACTTGGGGAGCAGATGACCCAGGAAGCCCGAGAGCATCTCTACCTCGTCCTCTTCTTTGACAACAAACGAACCTGGTAAGTAGCCACAAATGTAGCCCTGTGTGGTATGGGGGCAGACTGCCAAGAAACTCCAGCAGCAAGCAGACTGGGCTATCACCAAAAAAAAAAAAAATCAGCCGGGGAGGGACTTAGAACAGTTTTTTGAGCAAAGGATTGTATTGACCATGAGTCTGAGAGGCTGAGTGAGCAGTAGCGGACAAACAGCTGTAGCTAGAAACCAAAGGACCATCAGAGACTATGACAAATAAAGAGGTGGCTCCCACCTAGCCTCAGATGGCTTCTAGACTTAGTTTTCCCACCTCTGCGTCCACGGTGACAAAATGAAGATTTAGCAGGCATAAACATTCAGGCTCTGAATCTCTGTTCTGTCACATTTACACATGTAGTCTTTTTGTTAATTATCTGCAGAGGGTATTCAATGTCAGTAAAGTCTGCCTGGAGCCTATGGCACAGAGTAGCTATTTCTGGTGAGGTCAGGGCACCTCCTTTTTGTACCCATAAATATCCTGTGGTTACCCTCCCACTGCCACTGGGCTCTTTCATCACTAGACCATGAACAGTCCTTTGAGGGCAGGGACCATCACAGAGTCTGGCCAGAGTGGGTGCTTGGGTGGTGTGTTTGAGTGAATAGAGGAGGAAGGCTGGTGCTTGTTCTCCCCGAGATGATTTATTTGATCTTCACCTTGTCCTGTAGGCAGTGGCTGCCCAGGACCAAGCTGGTTCCTCTGGGTGTGAACCAGGACCTAGACAAGGAGAAGATGCTGGAGGGCCGCAAGTCCAACATCCGCAAGTCAGTACAGATCGCCTACCACAGGGCTCTGCAGCACCGCAGCAAGGTACAAGGCGAGCAGAGCAGTGATACCAGCGATAGTGATTGATACTGCCCAACACAGCCCAACCTACAGTGCCCTGTGACCTCTCTCCTCCCCTTTGCTCACTGTCCTGGAGTGGCACCAGCCTCTGCACTGACTCATTTCTGGTCTTGGGGCCAGTCTCAGGGGAAGCTGGGTGGGGGAGGTCCCTCCTGCCCTAAGTGCAGCTGGACTGTACAGAACACTCCAAGGGCCAATGGCAGTTCAGCGCAAGAAGAGGGAGGGCCCACAGGTCAGAAAAAGCTCCAGAGACCTCACGGCATTGGAGGTCGGGTGGTGGGCCAAAGTTTGGATGCTGCATAAAACAGGCCTTCCCACCACCTTCACCTGCTCATGCCAGGAGAATCCATAACTGCCTAGAGGCCTGAGGCCCCTACCGGTGGTGAGGTGAGCGGGCATCTGTCCAGCCTGGAAGAGGGGCACTAGGTGACTCCCTCCCCTGCTGTTGTAAATATTGTAATTATCGGAGAATTTAAATTATTCTCATTTGTAACTGCGTTTCCGGGTCGCGCCAGAGTCATTTGGTACTAAAAAAAAAAAAAAAAAAATACTGGGGCCTGTCCCCATTTCCCTTCTCTTTCCCATAGATTCCCCCACCTTTCAAACTGGTTTGTATTTATTTCAAAGGAAGAAAATATATTGATTCTTAGAAAATAAACTGTCTATTTAGAGTTCTTTGTTTTTGCCTCCTGCCAGGGAAAAGGGATACAAAGGGAGGCTCTGTGCCCCAGGGATGACACATAATTGGGCCCAAGTGGTTGCTGACTGCTGTGCATGCTACATTTATAAGACACAGCAAAGAGATAAAAGCTCCCATTGCCCATGCATGGAGTGAGTAGCAGGCCCTATGCCAAGCACCTTTGGACACAGATTTATGTAATCCTTGCAATAACTATACGGTAGTTTAATAATAAGCTGGTTATCTCCACAAAGATGCTGAGGTTTTGAAAAATTACCTTGCCTAAGTTCCTACAACTAGGAAGTTACAGAGCTAGAATTGGAATCCAGGTCTGTTTGTAAAGCTGGCTCTTGAACCAGTATGTTGAACTACCAGGGAAAGAGTCAACTGTCAATTTCCTTCTTGGGCCTCAAGAGGCCTCAAGTCCTTTGCCAGTGGCATAGCCCAAATGTTTCAGTGTCACTACAGCTGAGACCTTCCCCACTGCTTAATCGGAGACAGCAGAGATGGAGAGAGTTGCTCTTTGCTCACCTCCAACCTTGGCACTTTCTTTCCCAACTCCACCGACATTTATTGAAGGAATGCCTTCCAAGTGCCAGGCGCCTGTGGGTGGCATGCTTACAGATAGGAACAGTCACAGGAAGAGAGGGCGGTCCAGGCCCTGCAGCCACTGAGGAGTGGCACTGAGGCAATGACAACATTGGTCTGATGTTGATTCCATGCTCACGGTGCACGCTGCTAGGTCTCTGCCTGGCACACTAGGGTCAGTCCGCTGCAGATGTTGCCCTTCAAGAACTTGCAGTCTGGGTCGGTCACAGTGGCTCACTCCTGTAATCCCAGCATTTTGGGAGGCCGAGGCGGGCAGATCACGAGGTCAGGATCAAGACCATCTTGGCCAACATGGTGAAACCCCGTCACTACTAAAACTACAAAAACTGGCTGGCGTAGTAGCACGCACCTGTAATCCCAGCTACTCGGGAAACTGAGGCAGAATTGCTTGAACCCAGGAGGTGGAGGTTGCATTGAGCCGAGATGCTGCCATTGCACTTCAGCCTGGCGACCGAGCGAGAGTCCATCTCAAAAATAAAAAAGAACTTGCAGTCTGATAGTTCAGATACAGCAACCCCAGATCCCTATGCTAGAAAGTGAGAATGGCCCAGATTAAAGTTCGTGTCTCCTGGCTCCTTTTTCACATCTTCCTCCAGAAGGAAAGACTAAATTTTTAATAATCCATCCTCCTGTTCCAGGCGGCTGGACGAGGCAGGCTACCTCAGGGCCACACACTGGGACTTGGACTCAACCTGATGGACTTCTGGGCCCAAGCCCAGGCAAACCATCGTCACAGGCCCCATTCCCAGGAGGGCATGAGCAGATGGAGTATGGAAGGAATGCCCAGGAAGGCAGGCAGCAGCTGTGGCGGCAGGCGGGACGATCCGAGGGACGCCTCTGAAGTCCTGAGGTCTCACAGGACGCCCAAAGGGCTTGAAGGGGATGAGCTTAGCGGGGGGGCACTGAAGAATACTCCGGAGATACTTTCCGAGGGCTGTGGGGCCGGAGTTGTGTTCGCTCCGGTTCTTTGTGAAGACAGGGTTTGAGGGAGGCGGCCCGAGGAGGGCGAACGCCGGAGACTGGAGAGGCTAGGGGGAGAACGGCCCTCTGAGGATGGGTTAGGGAAGGACGTGGCTCTGAGGACTGACAGCCCTGAGGAACCGCGGGGCGCCGGATAGAACTCGTTAGCGCCCCGACTGCAGACAATCCCGGAGTGGGAAAGGCCAACAGCGGGCAGGCAGCCCAGTCCGCGCCAACCGCGCGGGCGCTTCGAACGGCCCGCCCACCCCGATTTCTCATTGGCGTCTCCTACCTCCTCCTCGGATTGGCTACCTCTAGGTCAAATAAGCGGTGCTTGAGCCCTACTTCCGGTGGTGACGAGGCGGCCCCTGGAGAACCTGGAAGAACACAGCTCTGAGCTTCCAGAGTCCGTGGGGGCGGGAGACGATGCGTCGGAAGGAGGGGGCGGGACCTGCACCTCAGGAAAGCCGAAGGATTGGGTCAGGAAGCGGGGCTTCCGTAACTCGCAAAGGGCGGGGAGGTGGAGGAATAAGTGAAATAGGGAAGGTTGTTAAACAGGACCCTTTGGGTGAGGCCTTAAGGGGCGTGGTCCTTGTCTGGGCGGGATTTTTGGGCGGGGACTAGGTCGGTTCTGAGTGGGCGGGGCCATTAGGAGGCGGTGCCTGCTGTGGAAATGCCGGCTCGCGGGATTCTGCCCGGGCGCTTGAGGCATCGTACTCTAGCCTCTGCCCCTGCTCTGTGGGCTTCCATCCCGTGCCCTAGCTCTGAGCTGCGCCTGGACCTGGTTCTGCCTTCTGGACAGTCCTTCCGGTGAGTAACTGCACCTGGGAGGTCCGTCCCCTGGGACTGGCTCCTGCCGCCTCAGCTCTACCCGGCATGGGGTACAAAGGAATTTGGGGGGTGATGGAAGAAACCCCGGGGTAAAAGAGGAAACAAGCAAGGGTGGCTAGCCTGTTACCTTTAATATGTCTGTGCAGTGATATTGTAAGGATCAAGCGGTATAACCGATGTAGAGGATAATAGCACTTCTTTTTCTTTTTTTGAGACAGGGTCTCTGTCGCCCAAGCTGGAGTGCAGAGAGGCTCATTGCAGCCTCGACGCCCCGGGCTCAGCCTCCCCAGTAGCTGGGACTGCAGGTGTGTGCCATGCCCGGCTAAATTTTTGTATTTTTTGTAGAGGTGAGGTTTCGCCATGTTGCCCAGGCTGGAAGATAGCATTTTTACTTTGCAATTAGTACATCAGTTTTGTACCTGGAGCGATTGTAGGATGGGAGGGACCCCAAAGGGTGCAAGAAAGGAAATTGAGTGCCAGGGCTGTTGTGTGCCTGGGGCTCAGGTGGAGGGAGCAAAGCCCTGCACACTGGAGTGGTGTACTGGCGGATCAAGTATGGACACTAACTCAGACTGAGGAGCAGCTCCACTGCACCGTGTACCGAGGAGACAAAAGCCGGGCTGGCAGGCCCACACCAGATGAGCTGGAGGCCGTGTGCAAGTACTTCCAGCTAGATGTCACCCTGGCTCAACTGTATCACCACTGGGGTTCTGTGGACTCCCACTTCCAAGAGGTGGCTCAGAAATTCCAAGGTAAGTACAGGACCTGGGCTGAGGCTAGGGTTCTTGGACATAAGTTACTTCTCTATGACTCAGTTTTACCATCTGTAAAGTAGGGATTTTATCTACTTCATAGGTTTTTATGAGGATTTAAGGAGCTAATACATATAAAGTGCTCAGAATAATGCCAGGCACATGGTAATTAGTATTACCATTATTATTATCCTGCTAATCACCACAGTGAAGTGACAAGGATTTTGAGCCCTTTCCTGGTTGTGAGACCTGGGGCAAGTGACTTCATTCATGCTGTAAATATATACAAAGCATCTGTGCTGTGTAACTGGGGATACACCCATGAACAAAACGGACCCAAATGCCGGTCCTCATGGAGCTTACTTTGTGGCCTCTTTATCTGTGGAATGGGATGGTAACTCAGCCCTCACAAGACGCTGTGAGGAATGAGAGGTCTGGTGTTACTTTCTGTAACAGTGCTGACCATCATTCTCCTGGGATCCCCCTGGAGCTTTGGTACCTAGCATCTTGCCTGTGGGTGGGAAGAGGCCACACCCAACAGCAGGTATCTCTCTTACCCCCTGCATTTCTGGTCTCCAGGTGTGCGACTGCTGCGACAAGACCCCATCGAGTGCCTTTTCTCTTTTATCTGTTCCTCCAACAACAATATCGCCCGCATCACTGGTATGGTGGAGCGGCTGTGCCAGGCCTTTGGACCTCGGCTCATCCAGCTTGATGATGTCACCTACCATGGCTTCCCCAGCCTGCAGGCCCTGGCTGGTGAGTAGGTAGGTCCCCTGTTCCTAGGCCCTCCATCAGCTTCCAGGATCTGTTCATTTCTCCCCTGGTTACCATCTCAAGGCTTCCTGAGATGGTAAACATTTCCCAAACATTTCCCCCATCCAGAACTGCCCTGCCTGGTCTGATCAGCCCCAGTTACTCCTCCTCCCTATGCATCCCTAAAATGTCAGCACCTCACTGGTCTGTGCCTTTTGCCCAATGGGTTCAATGCCTCATCAGAATTACATCTGTGTACAATGTACAGTAGTTTGGGCTTAAAAGCATGCATTCTGGGGACAGGCCCATGCCTGGTTCTGAACCCCAACTCTCACTTGGGCACATTATTTAGCATCTTTGTACTAAAGTTTCTTCATCTATGAAATGGAATAATAATGGCACCTACCTATGCTATTATTGGAGTTGTCATGAGGAATATACATACTGAACCCAACACAGTATTTGGCACATAGGAAATGTATGTGTAATTCAAGTTGATGTCATTGTAGTGAACGGACAGTTTTACATCCAAGAACACTTGTGTTCTTCACAGCAGCCCTGTAAGACAAATATTTTATGGAGACAAGTGTTTCAGTTGGCAGATGTGAGAACCAAACTAGGACAAGTACTTGGGAACTGCATGACAAAGAGACAGCTTGCCTCAAAAAAGGAGAATGTTTTTGGTGCTTAGAAACCCATTCCTGGCCAGGCGTGGTGGCTCATGCCTGTAATCCCTATATTTTGGCAGGTTGAGGCAGGCAGATCATCTAAGGTCAGGAGTTCAAGACCAGCTTGGCCAACATGGTAAAACCCCATCTCTACTAAAAATACAAAAATTAGATGGGTGTGGTGGAAGGTACCTGTAATCCCAGCTATTCAGGAGGGTGAGGCAGGAGAATTACTTGAACCTGGGAGCAGGAGGCTGCAGTGAACCAAGATCATGCCACTGCACTTCAGCCTGGGTGACAGAGCCAGACTCCATCTCAAACAAACAAACAAAAAGAAACCTATTCTTGAGTCTCAGCCCCTGGCTTAGTCATAAGACCTCAAGAAAGTCATTCACCTCTCCAGGTTTCTCTGAGCTTGTTCATAGAATGGGAATAACAGTTTCTATCTAGAAGGGTTTGGGGGGTGAATAAAGCAATCATGAGGTAGTGTAGTGTAATGGGTTAAGAGCACTGGCATTAGCCAGGTGTGGTAGCTCATGTCTGTAGTTTCAGCACTTTGAGAGGCCAAGGCAGGAGGATGGCTTGAGCCCAGGAGTTTGAGACCAGCCTGGGCAACATAGTGAGACCTCTTCTCTATAAAAAATAAATAAAATTAGGCAGGCATGGTGGTACAAGCCTGTAGTTTCTGCTACTCGGGAGGCTGAGGTGGGAGGATCGCTTGAACCTAGGAGGTTGAGGCTGCAGTGAACTGAGATGATGCCACTGCATTCCAACCTGGGTGACAGAGGGAGACTGTCTGAAAAAAAAAAAGAAAGAAAGAAAAGAAAAGAAAAAGCACAGATGTTGGTGTCCCAGACCTAAGTGCAAGATCTTATCTCTACCTTGTCCTTTCTTAAGTAAGTTAACCTCTTGTAAGCCCTTATTTTCTCCACCTGTAAAATGGGAAAACAGCAGTACTGTCCATGGGGTTCTTGGAAAACGTAGCATGATAATGTATCTGAAGCATGTTGCCAGTACTTGATGCCCAGCACTTGATCATAGAAGCTGTTGCTAGATTGTGGTTATTTTTTTAGATCACGAGTGTGAACACTTTTTTGGAAAGGTTAAGGAACTCAGTTGGGGAGCTCCTCCAGGGCAGCAAGTCCTCAGACCCTAGACTAGACCTGGACTAGAACAGTGGCCAATTCATAGCAGGTGCTCAGAAAACATTTGTAGAGGGACAGAACCCATGCCTTATTTTCCCTTGCACATAAAAGTGTCCACTATCCCACAGAGCGTGGGAGGTGGGAGGAGTACCTGGGAAAAGCACTCCTGTGAGGTGGAGGGCTCACATACTAGCCCAAGGACAGAAAGAACTTGAAGATGCCTGATGCCTGCTCTCCTCACTCCTCACAGGGCCAGACGTGGAGGCTCACCTCAGGAAGCTGGGCCTGGGCTACCGTGCCCGCTACGTGAGTGCCAGTGCCCGAGCCATCCTGGAAGAACAGGGTGGGCTAGCCTGGCTGCAGCAGCTACGAGAGGCCTCCTATGAGGAGGCCCACAAGGCCCTCTGCACCCTGCCCGGAGTGGGCACCAAGGTGAGGCCTCGGGGTAGGAGCTGCCCTCTCCTACCCCTGAGAAGAGAGCAGGAAATGAGCCAAACCTGGGAGCTGGGTGCAGGCTCAGCTTCCCAAGGTAGGGCAGGAAGGAGAAAGGATATAAGTAGATGTGGGTTTTTTTGTTTGTTTTTTTCATTTCAGTTTTTTTTTTTTTTTTGGAGACCGAGTTTCGCTCTTGTTGCCCAGGCTGGAGTGCAATGATGCAATCTTGGCTCACTGCAACCACCGCCTCCTGGTTCAAGTGATTCTCCTGTCTCAGCCTCCAAAGTAGCTGGGATTAGAGGCATGTGCCACCACACCTGGCTAATTTTGTATTTTTAGTAGAGACGGGGTTTCTCCATGTTAGTCAGCCTGGTCTCAAACTCGTGACCTCAGGTGATCCGCCCACCTCAGCCTCCCAAAGTGCTAGGATCACAGGCATGAGCCACCATGTCCGGCCAGTAGATGTTTTATGAGAAAAAAAAGCAGAGTGCAGAAAGAGTGGAAACGATATAGCCCTTTGAATGAATTTCTGGAAAGACCATTTCTTCAGATGTAACACATATATGGCTCTATATATATATATGCAGAAATTTCCAGAAGGAAATTGCAGGAAGCTAAATAGTAGTTTCCTTTGGGGAGACAAATGGGAAGATATTTCTCCTTTTCAGGTTTTTTTTTTTTTTTTTTAATATAGAAACAAGCTCTTACAGTCTTGCCTAGGCTGGTCTTAAACTCTTGCCCTCAAGTAGTGTTCCTGCTTTGGCCTCCCAAAGTGCTGGAATTACAGGCATGAGCCACTGCTCCTGGCCACATTTTGTTCCTTTCATAAAATTACATGTACTGACAAAACTTTTTGTTTGATGTCAGTAGGGTCAACTGGCAAAATGATTGGAAATTAGGCATTTGTCTTTTTTTTTTTTTTTTGAGACAAAAAAAAAAAAAAAGACAAATGTTGCTTTGTTGCCAGGCTAGATTCGGCTCACTGCAACCTCCCGCCTCAGCCTCCCAAGTAGCTGGGATTACAGGCACACGCCACCATATCCAGCTAATTTTTGTATTTTTAGTAGAGATGGGGTTTCACCATGTTGGCCAGGATGGTCTCAAACTCCTGACCTCATGATCCGCCTGCCTCGGCCTCCCAAAGTGCTGGGATTACAGGCATGAGCCACCACACCAACCTATTTTTTTCTCTTTACGCTTCTCTGTAGTTTAAGAAATTAATTTTTTTTTGCCGGGCGCGGTGGCTCAAGCCTGTAATCCCAGCACTTTGGGAGGCC
>NW_022436963.1:35598209-35610743 GCF_009761245.1 Sapajus apella
CCGAGGCGGGTGGATCACGAGGTCAAGAGATCGAGACCATCCTGGTCAACATGGTGAAACCCCGTCTCTACTAAAAATACAAAAAAAATTAGCTGGGCATGGTGGCACGTGCCTGTAATCCCAGCTACTTGGGAGGCTAAGGCAGGAGAATTGCCTGAACCCAGGAGACGGAGGTTGCGGTGAGCCGAGATCGCGCCATTGCATTCCAGCCGGGGTAACAAGAGCGAAACTCCGTCTCAAAAAAAAAAAAAAAAAAAGAAATTAATTTTTGCTTAAAGAATTTTTTTGATGGGCTCTGGACTACATGGCCTAACATTAAATCTTGGTTCTGCCTATTTTTAGCCATGTGACTTTGACCAGGTCACTTCACCTTTCAGAGCCTCAGTTTTCTTGTCTGTAAAACGGGTGTGGTAATACCGTCTTCCCAGGTTATGATAAGAACCTGGCCCACATAGGTGTTCACCCAGTACCAGCTTTTTTTTACAGCTATTTCAGTGTATTCATAAGCTGGGCATGGTGGCTCACGCCTGTAATCCCAGCATTTTGGGAGGGCGAGGTAGGTGGATCACTTGAAGTCAGGAGTTCGAGACCAGGTTGGCCAACATGGTGAAACCCTGTCTCTACTAAAAATACAAAAATTAGCAACATGTGGTGGGAGGCTGAGGCAGGAGAATTGCTTGAACCTGGGAGGCGGAGGTTGCAGTGAGCCAAGATTGTACCAGTGCACTCTATCCTGGGCAACAAAGCAAGACTCCATCTGTAAAAACAAAGTGTATTCATAGATAGTATTTATTGATTGAGAATATAGAACAACAGTAACCCCAGAGTGAACGAGAAAGCAGCTGGCTTTGGGGCTATAAGCAAGATGCTGGCCGGATGCTGTCCTTCTTCCTCAAGGACTCATTCTGTGTCTGTCAAAGGTGGCTGACTGCATCTGCCTGATGGCCCTAGACAAGCCCCAGGCTGTGCCTGTGGATGTCCACATGTGGCAGATTGCCCAACGTGACTACAGCTGGCACCCTACCACGTCCCAGTCAAAGGGCCCAAGCCCCCAGACCAACAAGGAACTGGGTGAGGAGAGAAAGTGGGCTGCAGGGCTGGCAGTGGGCTGGGATGGTGGAAACTTCTCTCTAGTCACCTCTCCCTCAGACCCTACCTCTGTTGATGGGTCACAGAAGGGGTCAGATAACAGCCTTATTACTTCTGATTTAGGAAACTTTTTCCGGAGCCTGTGGGGACCTTATGCTGGCTGGGCACAAGCAGTGAGTATACCTAGGTTTCCCCTTCTCCAGCCCAGACCCCATAGGACTTCTCCTCCAGCCCTAACCCAGTGGACTCTTCCACTACCACCACCGCAGGTGGCCCTAAAGGACTCTCCAGCCAGCCGTCCCAACCCCAGTGAACTCTCGTTGCCTTTGGCCCTGTTCCCCATGGACTCTTCCACCTCCCAACACTGTCACTAGTCCCACCAGCCCCGACCGCAGTGTACCCTCCTCCCCACACAGACTCCACCCTCCTACAGGTGCTGTTCAGTGCTGACCTGCGTCAATCCCGCCGTGCTCAGGAGGCACCAGCAAAGCGCAGAAAAGGTTCCAAAGGGCCGGAAGACTAGATGGGGCGCCTTGGACAAAGAAATTCCCCAAGCACCTTCCTCTCCATTCTGTCTCCCCATCCCTACCCAGTCTCATGTTGGGGAGGGGCCTCCCTGCAACTACCTCAAGGGCCAGGTACCCCTAAATCAAGCAGTTAGTTTGCACAACAAGGTAGGGTGGGGGCTGTTTGGGGAAACAGAGCCAAAGATGGTTTTATCTTCTTCCCTTTATTACAAGAAGGAACAATAAAATAGAAACATTTGTATGGAAAATGCAGTGAGGAATGCTGGGGAAGTGGGTGAGGAGGGGACAGGGCAGGGAAACTCCCAGTTTAGGGAGGGAAGGGGAGCAGGCTGCCCTCAAGCCCTCCCACATAGGGGATCCTGACCCAAGGTCCAGGGCCCTAGAGCTGGCGGGGCAGTGTGGGAGACAGTTCTGGGCCCGGCTCCACGCAGCAGTCTCGACAGCAGCAGCCAGCTGCTGGCCCTGCATGGGAAGAGAACAGAGCTGGCCGCAGGGGCAGGCCCTCCCTTCCAGCCCAGGTGCCTCTTCATCAACCACCCATGCCCTTCTGCAGAGCCTGCTCCTCACCCCCAGCTGCTGGTGTTAGCAGCTCCCCGTGGCTTGCGGTCTGCCCCTGCCCCTCCTGGCTGGTGCCCAGCTGCAGCTTCCTCATGTGCCGCACCACAGCCGTGGCATTGAAGGCTTGCTGTAGGCAGAGGGAAGAAGGGACTTTTGAGAGAGTCAAAAGTCATGGGGCAGGGGCGTAGTGGGATTCTTGCAATTGTTCTGTTATTTTCATTCAGATGTTATTTTACTGATTCCCCAAAAGCCCCTCAAAAACCTCTACAAGGCTTTGTTATATATTTATACACACATGCACATATGTTAAATATATGTATATATATAAAAATAGACACATAACTCTAACTCATATTAGTATGTAATAGCAAACGCTATATAGCACTGTGTGTCAGCTACTGCTATAAGCACTTTACATAGTAATTCACTTAATCTTCACAAGTCTTTGAGGTATGTGCTATTAATATCACCATTTCCTTTTTCTTTCTTTTTTTTTTTTTTTGAGACGTAGTCTCACTCTGTTTCCCAGGCTGGCGTGCAGTGGCATGATCTCGGCTCAGTGCAACCTCTACCTCCCAGCTTCAACCAGTTCTCCTGCCTCAGCCTCCTGAGTAGCTGAGATTACAGACACGCACCACCACACCCAGCTAATTAATATCACCATTTTTAAAGAAGCAAACTGAGGCACAGAAAGCTGAAGTAACTTGCCCAGGTGTGTGTGTGTGTGTCTAGTCAACATGTCCACCTAGCTATCCCACACACCATGTCTAAAACTAAAACCATGCCTCCAAGACATGTTTCTGTCCCTGTGATTACCATCTCAGTAATGGTACCACTGTCCACTCTGTTCACAACCACAAGCTTGGGCCAGCCCTTGACATCTCTTTCCCCCAATGTCCATTCCATCATCACGTCTTAGTTCCACCTCCTAAATGACCCCTGGATCAACCGTTATTCTCCACCCATGCTGCTACTACTGTGATCCAAACCTTTAACCTCTCCTGCCCGTATCTCTCTCACAGCCTCCTAATGGGTCACCCAGTCTTTACTCCACGCCATTCTCTGAGAGCTCTTTTTTTTTTTTTTTTTGAAACGGAGTTTCACTCTTGTTACCCAGGCTGGAGTGCAATGGCGCGATCTCGGCTCACTGCAACCTCCGTCTCCTGGATTCAGGCAATTCTCCTGCCTCAGCCTCCTGAGTAGCTGGGATTACAGGCACGCGCCACCATGCCCAGCTAAGCTCTTTCTTTTTTTTGAGAGAGAGTCTCACTTTGTCACCCAGGCTGAAGTGCAGTGGTACAATCTTGGCACACTGCAACCACCACCTTCCAGGTTCAAGTAATTCTGCCTCAGCCTCCCGAGCAGCTGGGATTACAGGCACGTACAACCATGTGCAGCTAATTTTTGTATTTTTAGTAGAGACAGGGTTTCACCATGTTGGCCAGGCTGGTCTCAAGCTCCTGACCTCAGGTGATCTGCCCACCTCGGCCTCCCAAAATGCTGGCATTATAGGCATGAGCCACCTTGCTCAGCCCTGAGAGCTGTTGCTATGCAGCAGATTCTTGCCTCAGGTTCTGCTGGGGCTCCTCAGTGCCCTCAGGATCAAGCTGGTGCTCCTCTTTGGCATCTGAGGCCCTAAGAGGCCTGGCCCCTATCTGCCTCTCCAACCTGGGCTCCTGCCTCTCAATCCCCTCAGGCCCTCCTGTCTGGCCAGGCTTAGCACTGGCACTTCCCTGAATGGCTGCAGACATTATTCCACTGTGCCTGGCTGATTGCTACTTCACTGACAGCTCTGTCGGGTCATCACCACATTTATGATCTTTCCTGGACCCCATAGGCTGAATCAGATGCCTCCTGAAGAATTATACCTTCTCCCTCAAGACTTGGAGGTGAGGGAACCTCTCTGGAAAAGGGAAGATATTGGGAGTGTTTGTTGAATGAATGAAGTTCTTCAGTAAGGATCCCTAGGCAGTTACTGTATGACTAGCTTGGTGCTAGGTGCTGTGCAAGCTGAGCATGGATAGGGATGGGGAGGAGTCCTGGGGAGGCTGGGACCAGAACTAGGGATACGGACTCACCTTCCACTTGCTCTTAGCAAAGTTCTTCTTGATCTGCTCACTCACCGACTGGTGGATATTCTTATCTAGAGCTGTATCGCCTGCAATCCTAGAATGAGGTTGTGTGATGGGCTGCCTTTGAGGGCAGAGGCAGACCTGGGGGCCCCAGATCCCACCCAGCTCACAGCTTGTGTGAATTCTCACCATGGGTGCTGCAAGGCCTGCTCACAGGTGAATCTTTTCTCTGGGTCCTTCTCCATCAAGTGCCGGATGAAATCTTTGGCTAAACCACCAAGACAAAAGCAAAGACTGACGGCATGATAGTGCCTGTGGACTCCCCAAGATACCCACTCCCTCAGGTCTGGCCTGGCATCAAAACAAGACAAAGAGGCCAGATCAGTCCGTGCCCTATCCCACCCTACCTGTGCTCTTCTTCAAATCCTCCCACTCCACCCCAAGCCTTCCAGCTCTTTCCTTTCTTAAGAAAAATTTGTTCTTGGCCAGGCACAGTGGTGAGGCCAAGGCAGGTGGATCTCCTGAGATCAGGAGTTTGAGACCAGCCTGACCAATACGGTAAAACTCCATCTCTACTAGAAATACAAAAATTAGCCAGGCGTGGTGGCGTGCACCTGTAGTCCCAGCTACTCGGGAGACAGGCGGAGAACTGCTTGAACCCAGAAGGTGGAGGCTGCAGTGAGCCAAGATTGTGTCACTGCACTCCAACCTGGGCGACAGAGCAACACTTTGTCTCAAAAAAAAAAAAGAAATAAAAATGAAAAACTTGTTCTTGAGTAATCTCAGTGTATTTATACCCATGCATAAACAATTGATAGTAGCTTCACAGGTTTGCTTCTTAATAGGGGGCACAAAAGGAGGGATGATAATGTTTATGGTGGTGTTTTAGGCATTAGAAGTCAGTAGGGGAAAAGTTTCAAATACACTATGTTTGAAGATTGAATGAATGAATGCCTAAAATTTCTCACTCTAGGAGCCAAGCAGAGAGAAGCGCCCAGGGTAGGGTGTCTGGTTTCAAAGACAGCTCTTAGTGTGGTGCTGGAGAATCAGACAGAAGGCAGGCAGGAGGGAGACCGCCCCCAAAGCAGGTGATGGAAGGACCAGAGGCAGGGCCCGGGGAAAAGGGAAAAGCCCCAAATACCAGAGTCAGAGATGTCGTCCCAGTAAGGAGAGTCAAACTCGTACTCGGCCTTCAAAATCTGTTCAAAGAGTTTGGCATCATTCTCGTCATAGAAGGGGGGGTAACCGCAGAGCCTGGGCAGGGAGAAACTCAACCTCGTTTCCACTTTCAGGTGCACCAATTGGCTCCAGGGTGGAGCGCTGGGGCAGTCCCAGGGGTCAGGCAGGACCCACAGGAAGGAGTTCCCCATGGAAACTACACAGCCCTGCCTGCCTACTCACTCCCCTTCTAGCTACATTGTCCTTTCTGTTCCTTGAATGTGTTGCCATCTTGCCATCCTCAGGGCCTTTGCACTTGCCATTGCCTCTGCCTACGCCACTCTTTCCCCACACCTTGAATGTCTGGTGGCCTCACCACTGAAACATCACCTCCACAGCGAGCCCTTCCCTGACCTCCCTACTGAAATGGCATCACCCCCATCTCCCTATCCCTGCTTGGTTTCTCTCCACAGTATTTATCTATTTATTTATTTTTTCATAGCCGTGTGTCACTACACAGCATTTATTTTTATCTCCTGACATTATTTTGTAGATTTATTTACTTGTTGATTGGCTGTCTTCCCTACTAGAAAGAAAGCTCCCTGAGGGCAGGCACTTTGTCTGGTTTGTTCTCTGCTAAATCCCCAGTGCCTGGCACAGTGCCTAAAACATAATATCTACTGAAGGAAGTAATATTAGTAATTGATTGGTAGAAGGAAGAAAGAAAGGGAAAGAAGGGGAGGGAGGGAGGAAGGAAGGAATAGCAAAGGGAGGAAGAGAGGAAAGCAGGCGTGAGAGGACAACTCTGGAGCCACAGCCTACCATGGCCAAGCCCCACTTACAGGATGTAGGCAATGACACCTATGGACCAGCAATCCACAGCCTTGCTGTAGGGCTTCTGGGCCAGGACCTCAGGGGCTATGGAGGGAAAAGGACATGGTGGTGACAAATCTCTGCCATTTAGCTCCTGGTTCCCCCCACCACCACCACCACAGCCCCAGCCCAGGGCCCTCCGCACCCACGTATCCCGGAGTTCCACAGGCGGTGGAGAGCACACTGCCTGGGTCCTCCATCTTGGAGAGGCCAAAGTCGGAGATCATGATTTTGGAGTCTTCATCCAGGCTGTAGTACAGCAGATTCTCTGGCTTGGAGGGCAGGAGGGAAGGGAAGGGGCAATCAGAGATGGTTAGAGGCCAGTAGAACCTTCTGCCTCTTCAAGCACCTTCTGAGAAATAATGGACCCCCCTAAAGCCACTGTGGCTTCATGGCTGCCATAGGAAAATCAAGGAGGTTCTCAAGAAGCCCAAAAATTTCAGGAAGGACAAGAGCCAAGAGAGTGTGAGAGAGAACTTTCTATAAACCTCAGGTGTGCACTAAGCCCTAAAGAAATTTTTGAGTGCCTACTATATGCCAGACCCTGGATTAGTGCTTGATTTAATGTCATCCTCACCGCATCTCTGCCAAGCCAGTCTGAGTAATCCCATTTTACAGATGAAGGAACTGATGCCTTCAGAGGCAAAGTGACTTGTCCAAGAACCCGTAGTTAGGGAGTAGCAGGGCCAGAATTTAAGCCCCAGTGCCCTTCTAGACTGGATTGAGATGGACTGCCAAATGTGAGCCCCATCGCTATTTCTGAGGAGTAGGATTTCAGGGATTTCTGGCCTTTTTCTTTTTCTTTTTGAAACTGAATCTTGCTCTGTCGCCCAGGCTGGAGTACAGTGGTGCAATCTCGGCTCACTGCAACCTCTGCCTCCTGGGTTCAAGTGATTCTCCTGCCTCGGCCTCGTGATCCGCCTGCCTCAGCGTCCCAAAGTGCTGGAATTACAGGCATGAGCCACCGTGCCCAGCCTCTGGCTTTTTTCTTTATGCTTTGCTGTCCCATCGAAGTTTTCTACAAAAGGGGAATAGGATTTTTTTTGAGACGGAGTCTCACTCTGTCACCTAGGCTGGAGTGCAATGGTGCAATCTTTGCTCACTGCAACCTCCGCCTCCCAGGTTCAAGTGATTCTCCTGCCTCAGCCTCCCAAGTAGCTTGGATTACAGGCACCTGCCACCACACCTGGCCAGTTTTTGTATTTTTGGTAGAGTCAGGGGTTTCACCATGTTGGCCAGGCTGGTCTCGAACTCCTCACCTTAAGTGATCCACCCATCTTGCCTCCTGAAGTGCTGGGATTACAGGTGTAAGACACCGTGCCTGGTTTTGCTTTTTTTTTTTTTTAATCAGAAAAAGACATAAAATTTTATTTGGATAAAATACTAGCACAATTCACTTTTGTGTTCATTTGAGTATCTGGACTAGAATGGGAGGAGGCAGTTTAAGGATTATAAGATCCACCTTGTAGATGGAAATCCAAGGCTCAGTGAGGGGGTGAAAGTTGTCCAAGGTCAGACAGTTTCGGGTTTGCAAAGGCCCCACCTCTGGGTACCCCAGCCCACCACACCTCATCGAGCCTCACCTTGAGATCCCGGTGTACAATGCCCAGGTCATGCAGGTACTTCACAGCATCCAGCACCTGGAAGATGAGGCGGCTGGCATCCCGCTCTGTGTAGAAGCCTTTTTCCACAATACGATCAAACAGCTCCCCACCCGACACCCTGCAACAGGGGATAGGGCAGTCTGGCCAAGAGGGTTGAGACAGCAGGAAGAGGTGTGTCGGCAGGGGGGCAGAGGTGGGGCCACTCACAGCTGCATGATGAGGTAAAGGTGGCCCCCACTCTCATAGATGTCATCCAGGGCTACAATGTTGGGGTGCTTGATCCTGAAAGGAGAAACGAGGTGGTTTAGCCAGGCATAGTGGTGTACACCTGTAGTCCAAGCTACTTGGGAACTTGGGAGGCTGAGGCAGGAGGATCGCTTGGGCCCAGCAGTTTGGTGCTGCAATCTGTTATGATTGCACCTGTGAATAGCCACTGTACTCCATACTCCAGCCTGGACAACAGAGTGACACCCTTAAAAAAAATCGGTCGGGCGTGGTGGCTCACGCCTGTAATCTCAGCACTTTGGAAGGCCAAGGAGGGCAGATCATGAGGTCAGGAGTTTGAGACCAGCCTGACCAACATGATGAAACCCTGTCTCTACTAAAAATACAAAAATGAGCTGGATGTGGTGGCATGCACCTGTAATCCCAGCTACTCAGGAGGCTGAGGTGGGAGAATGGCTTGAACTCGTGAGGTGGAGGTTGCAGTGAGCTGAGATGGTGCCATTGCACTCCAGCCTGGGTGACAGAGTGGGACTCTGCCTAAAAAAAAAAAAAAAAAAAAAAAAAAAAAGTGGTTTAGAGCTCAGGACAGCTTGCACCGCACCACTCCCAACACATACACACACACTGCCTGCAAACCTGGGTAGGACAAACCAAGGATCTAGGCCCCAAAGGGAAAAGCTGGCTTACCATGCTTGATTATCATTTCTTGGAAGGTGAGAGAGTAGGGGGATAGACACTGGGCTCTGGCACACACAGACCTGGGTCCAAATCCCGCCTCTGTCACATTTTGCTATTTGGGTGCAGGACTTTTCACTTCATGACAATGATCAATAATATGACTTTTTTTTTTTTTTTCAGCAGATGGAGTCTCCTGTGTTGTCTAGGATGGAGTGCAGTAGCTCTGCAACCTCGAACTGCTGGGCTCAAGTGATCCTCTTCTGTCAAGTAGCTAGTACCAGCAGGCTCACCACTGTGCTCAGATGATGTATGACTTTTTTTTTTTTTTTTTTTTTTTTGAGACAGGGTCTCACTCTGTCGCCTAGGCTGGAGTGCAGTGGCACAATCACAGCTCACTAAAACCTTTACCTCCTGGGCTCAGGTGATGCTCCCACCTCAGCCCCTTGAGTAGCTGGGTCTACAGGCACGTACCACCATGCCTAGCTAATTTTTATATTTTTTGGTAGAGACAGAGTTTCAGCGTGTTGCCCAGGTCACTGTTGAATTCCTGGGCTCAAACAATCCTCCTGCCTTGGCCTCCCAAAGTGCTGGGATTACAGGCGTGAACCACTGCACCCAGCCTGATATATGCCTCTTAAGAGTTTTCTGGCTAGGTGGTGGCTCACACCTGTAATCACAGCACTTTGAGAGGCCAAGGCAGGAGAATCACTTGAGGTCAGGAGATCCAGACCAGCCTGGCCAACATGGTGAAACTTTGTCTCTACTAAAAATACAAAAATTAGCCAGGCATGGTGGCACATGCCTATATTCCCAGCTACTGGGGAGGCTGAGGCAGGAGAATTGCTTGAACCTGGGAAACAGAGGTTTAAGTGAGCCGAGATCGCATCATTGCACTCCAGCCTGGGCAATAGAGTGAAACTCCGTCTTGCAGTGGCTCACGCCTGTAATCCCAGCACTTTGGGAGGCTGAGGTGGGCGAATCATGAGGTCAGGAGTTTGAGACCAGCCTGGCCAACACGGTAAAACCCTGTCTCTACTAAAAATACAGAAAAATTAGTTGGGCATAGTGATGGGCACCTATAATCCCAGCTACTCGGGAGGCTGAGGCAGGAGAAGCGCCTGAACCCAGGAGGCGGAGGTTGCGGTGAACTGAGATCATGCCACTAAACTCCAACCCAGGCAACAGAGTGAGACTCTGTCTCAAAAAAAAAAGGGAGTGGGAGTTCTGTGTTTACACATTTATCAGCCTCCCCCACCAGACATAAGCTCCCTGAATCCAGAGGCTTTGTCTTGATGGCCAGTGTTCCTCCAGCACCTGGTACAGGGTAGGTGCTAGATTTAATGTAACCTCTCTGAGCCTCAGTTTCTTCACCTATAAAATAAAGCCAATGGTAGTACTTCCCTCAAAGTGTTGGGGTGAGGATCATGTGAGATAATGCAGGTAAGGTGCTTGGCAGTGCCTGGTACAGAGTAAATATTCATAAGTGAACCAATAATGGTAACTGATTTTTTTTTTTGGAGATGGGAGTTTCCCTCTTGTTGCCCAGGCTAGAGTGCAGTGAATGGCACGATCTTGGCTCACCGCAACCTCTGTCTTCTGGATTCAAATGATTCTCCTGCCTCAGCCTCCTGAGTAGCTGGGATTACAGGCATGTGCCACCATGCCTGGCTAATTTTGTATTTTTAGTGGAGATGGGGTTTCTCCAAGCTGGTCAGGCAGTAATTGATCTTGATGGTGAGGAAGGCTCAGCTGTGCCACAGACTTGTCACATGACAAGTCTGTGACTGTATACAAGTCCCTTGTCCTCTCTGGGTCTCATTAGAAATGCCCTGTCCAGGGACTGGGAGTGGTGGCTCATGCCTGTAATCCCAGCACTTTGGGAGGCCAAGGTGAGTGGATCACCTGAAGTCAGGAGTTCGAGACCAGCCTGGCCAACAGCGAAACCCCATCTCTACTAAACATATGAAAATTAGCCAGGCATGGTGGCGGGTGCCTGTAATTCCAGCTACTATTCAGGCTAAGGCAGGAGAATTGCTTGAACCTGAGAGGCAGAGGTTGCAGTAAACCAAGATTGTGCCACTGCGCTCTAGCCAGGGGGACAGAGTGAGACTCCAACTCAAAAAAAAGATCTGCCCAGGATGGTTGGAAGCTCAGGGGAGAGATTGGAAGTGATTCTCTATAAGTTTTCCAGTGAAGACAGGAGGTTTCACATCAGCATGAGCAATTCATAGACCAGTTGGTTGTGGATTTAGTCAGGGGGTCAGCAGACAGGCATTTTTAAACTTGCTGAGTGGCTTTAATATGTGAGGGGAACTTGAGTAGGTCCAGAGACAAAACCAACTGAGATATGTGGGTTCGAGCCATGTTCAGGATGGATCTTTACACCTGATTGAACAGTTAAACCCCTGTTACTAAGCACTAGCATCTCCATCACATCTGTCATGTTAGCTGTGTGCCAGGTCCTTGAAATAAAGGACCTCTGATATTCCCCACAACCCTGTCAAGTGGAAATTGTGATCCCCATTTTATAAATGAGCAATTTGAGGCTTAGAGAGTTTAAATGACTTTTCCAAAGTAGGGAAGGAGGAGGATGGGAGGGCCAAGACACGGTCAACTTGGGGCAGGGAAAGGCTGTGGCCCACGCACTTGTGCAGGACAGCAATCTCATTCTCCATGCTTCCTTCCTTGCCCTCCAGGGCCTTCTTGGCAATGCATTTGATGGCCACCAGCTTCTGCGTCCTCTTATCTTCTGCCAGGATCACCTCCGAGAAGGCCCCCCTATGGGGAGAGGGGATTCACAAGGTGAAGAACTGGAACCCCAGCTTCCCTCCAGCCTCTCCTCCATCCCCTATGGGTTCTGTGACCACTGCTGGATCAAGGATGTGGATGACCCTCCCCAGTCACTCAACCATCCCCTGGTTCCAGAAGTGGTCACATGACCCAGGCCTGGTCTGTCAAAGTAGTCTCTCCCCTAACCACAGTAATTGGTCACGTGATGCAAGCCAGGTTACTTGGCACTTTGAGAATGGGGCTCCTGCTGAGCTGGTACCATGTAAACCTGGAGCTAATGGTGATCATCTTTTCCACCACTTGGGGAGAGCCTGCTTGGGAATGAAATCAACACAGAGGAAGTCCGACCTGAGAAATGGTCAAATACATTTCCTGATAACATTATGTGGGCCTCTGGATCCAGCCATGCCTGAAGTCTACACCTCAGCTTTTTGATTATGTGTGCAGTTGATTCATCCCTTTTTCTGCTAATTTGAGTCATTGCTAATTTAACACCCAGAACCTTAAAGAACCCTCAGCATCACCTGGGTACTTTTATAGAAATGCAAAATCTCTACTACTTTGGATCCTGTGTCAAAAAAAGAAAAGAAAAGAAAAGAAACGCAAAATCTTAGGCCTTGTCCCAGATTTACTAAATCAGAATCCACAGTTTAACAAAATCCTCAGGTGATTTGTATGCTCATTAAACTTTAAGAAGCAGTACTGGCTGGGCACAGTGGCTCACACCTGTAATCCCAGCATTTTGGGAGGCTGAGGCAGGTGGATCACGAGGTTAGAAGTTCAAGCTCAGCCTGGTCAATATGGTGAAACCCTATTTCTACTAAAAATACAAAAACTAGCCAGGTGCGGTGGAGAATTGCTTGAACCCAGGAGGCAGGGGTTGCAATGAGCTGAGATGGCGCCACTGCACTCTAGCCTGGGAGACACAGCAAGACTCCGTCTCAAAAAAAAAAAAAAAAA
>NW_022436963.1:35610843-35638130 GCF_009761245.1 Sapajus apella
AAAAAAAAAAAAAAAAAAAAAAAAAAAAAAAAAAAAAAAAGCAGTGCTTTAGAACAAGCTCTTAAAAAGGAACAAATAAACTCATTTAACTAGAGTTAACTGATTAAGTTGGATTTTCTAGGGTATTTTTTCCACATCTGTTTGTTTCTCTGGGAGAATGAGAAGTCAAGTCAAAGAAAAGCATCTCTCATGGTGAAATTTCAATCCTTAGGGGTAGTTACTGTAGTAAAGTCATCGCTGCTTTCCAGTCCTGTCCTTCTCCAATTTATCCTCCAAGCTGTGGCCAGAGTGACTATCCTGAATTGCACACCTGCCAAAAAGTCTTAAATGTCTCCCTGTGGCCTATGGGACAATATCTAGCCTCCCTGGCCTGGCTTCCAAGATGCTACACAAACTGTCTCACTTTCATCTCCAGCCTCTTTTTGCACTCTCCCCCACCCCAGCCTCTGATATTATTTTATTATTTATTTATTTATTTACTTATTTTGAGATAGAGTCTTGCTCTGTCGCCCAGGCTGGAGTGCAGTGGCCCGATCTTGGCTCACTGCAACCTCCACCTGCCAGCTTCAAGTGATTCTCCTGTCTCAGCCTCCTAAGTAGCTGGGACTACAGGCACACATCACCATGCCTGGCTAGTTTTCTGTATTCTTAGTAGAGACGGGGTTTCAACGTGTTAGCCAGGATGGTTTCAATCTCCTGACCTCTTGATCCACCCACCTCAGCCTCCCAAAGTGCTGGGATTACAGGCATGAGCCATTGCACCCGGCGAGTCTCTGATTTTAAGCTCCACCACTCTCTACCTCTTTTCACATGAAACATGCCTCTATAGGCCTTTGTTTATGCTATTCCTTCTGGCTGTAATGCCCTTCTTCTTCTGTGACAAGTGCATACCTACCCATCCTTCATTCCCCAGCTCCCGTGCCCCATTCTCCAGGAAGTTTTCCCTCAGGCAGAAGGCATAGCTCTCTCTGGGCTTCACAAAGCCCTCAATCCCAACCTTAACTGGAGCACAGCGCACACCCTGTAGTCATTTTCTGAGGGTCTGTCTCCTGCACATGTCTGGGATCAACTTGAAGGGCAGAGACCAGGTTTGAGTTATTTCTGCATTCCCAGCACCAAGAACAGAGCCATTCCCAGCCTCAGTTCCCAAACCCAGGCCAGAACACCCAGCTCTTGGCAGCAAGTTAGATGGACTGGCTGGCACCTCCATTCTCCCAACTTCTTTTTCTTCAAGGATCCAGGGTATTGGAAGAGCAACCCATGTCCCACACATTGTCATCCAGAAGTGAAAAGCTGGGGACAGTTTAGACCCTAGGCAGTGCTGCCACAGAGCCTAGGCTGTGGGAAACAGGAAGCATTAATTGACCAGAGGAAGCACCACCCTAGACTTAGCCTCCCCCAGACATCCAGCACCCAATCCTGCCCTGCCCTGGACTCACGTGCCCAGAACATCTCTGAAGTTGTAAATGTCCGTAATGTCCTCTGCCTGCTTCCATCTGGGGCCTTCCACTGCCCCCGGCATGGCCCACTGCCCCCCGGCCACAGCCAGGGCTCCTGCAAGGAGAATGGAAGGAGGAGATTCAGTGGTGCCCAGTCTTCTGTCTGGAAATTTGCTGCAGGCTCCATTCAGTCATTCAAACTGCATTTATTTATCCTATATTCATCCACTTGACAAAATAATTCAACAAACATTCATTTGTTTATTCAACATTCAGCAAATTCTCATGCCTAGAGAAAAACCTTTCATGGTGGCAGCAAAATTCTTTATTTAACAAAGTCATGCATTCATTCATTCATTTATTCTAGTTCACTTCCCAGTTTTCCCCCTCTCCAAATCCATGCACCCAGGGATACCCCAACCTCTGGCAGTACAACAGTTAAACCCCCAGAGCAGTTAGTAGAAGCCTGGAGGATCCCCTTGTCCCTAGAACTAGTGATGTCTCCACCCCACCCTGGAGATTGCTGGGGTGTCTCCTCGCCCTCCTCCTCCCCCCTTCCACCCCCTGACCTCTTGGAAATCAGGTTTCCAGCAGCCTGGGCTTCCAGCAATATCTCAGCCACATTTTTAAATAGCTCTTTTTGCACTGTTACCACAGCAACAACAGCCACAGCTGGAGCTCCCCAGACCTCTCCCTCCTGACTCCCCATTTGGGTCCCGGGAGCCTGAGAAATGGTCCTCCCCACTCTGTCCCGTACTGGCCCCATCTCAACCTATCCAGCCTGGCCCTTCCCCTGCTGAGATCTGTCTTATCCAGCAGGAGAGGGTGGGAGTTCTCTCCCATTTATCAGATGAAGAATGGGGAGACTCAGGTTGGAGTTGGGTAGAGGCTGGGTCCAGAGGCCCAAATGACACCCGGCCTAGGGCCCCCAGCTAAGCTTGCTGAGGGTAAAAGCCATGGAATGCCCTCGGCTGATCCTTCCAATATGAAGCCAGAATGGGCCCCATTCAGAGAACACAACCTCTCGATCCATCCGAAGAGGATGAGGCCAAAACAGAGCCCAGCATGCTTTGTGACCTCAGGGAGAGCACTTTCCTTCTCTCTTTTCCTCTAAGGGAGAATGAGGAGCAGGTGTCCTGACTAGAGCCTCTGGTGTGAGATTCAACTCCTGGAAAAGGACCTTGTTCCCAGGGGACCCTGGCCACTCATCCCAGGGGCAGAAACTTCTAGGAAAGGAGACTTGAGCGTAAGATGTAGAGACAGGCCTGGAGGCCTAGGAAGTACAACCCTCACAGATTCACAAACATCCCTGTAGCAGACACCCACACCAAGCCCCCTCCACAGCCCTAAACTCAAACACCTGCCTCCTAGATCCCGTACACCTTGTATCCAGATCCCATGACCACACATATGCTCCCAGACATCAGCACATGTGTCTACACCACACACTGCTTCAGACAGCCTTACACTCGAACATCTGCCTGTCTACCCAGACATCTCTCACCGAGCTCCTTCTTCCACCCCAAAACACACATCCACCCACACCTGCACAAGATGACACCCAGACACACACACACCCTCATATACCAGACATGCCCTACACCCTCCAGCTCCTCTACCCCATCCCCTGGAAGCTCCAGTATTCCAAACCAAACCCCAACTCCGTACACACCTAACTCCAAATATCCTCGGTACACAATTCTACACCCCCTTCTAACTCTGACTTGAGACCCTTAGAGCCAAATACCAGCACACACAACACGTGGATACCGCTCTAACCAAAAAACACGCGCATTCCCAGATCCCCCACCCATGTCTGACCCACACGACTGTCCTAAGACGTTAGCACACTCCACAAGCCTCCCACCCCCACCCCATGGATACCTCCAAATCCCCACGCCCTTCCACTGTCGGGCCAGCTGAAGGCGCTCACTCAGGCCCCCTCCTCTATTACCCACTCAGTGTCCCATGGGCCCACCTGGCACTCGCTGGGTCTGGGGCAGAGGGAGAGGAGAAAGGCCCAGCCCTGCCCCTCAGGGTCCAGCCCGCCTGGTAGAGTGCCCAGTGGCCACTCCTTGGGAAAGGATACCCAGAGACTGAGGGCTCCCGCCGCCCCTCCGCAGCGCCCAGGGGTGCAGGAGTGGGGGGCTAGGCTGTACCTGCAGCTGCCCCGCCGCGGGGCTGGCTAGGAGACCCGCAGTGGCTGGCGCTGAGCTCCGGCCGCGGTCCGCACCGTTGAGCGCCTGGGCCGCCCGCCCGTTCTCTTGCTGGGGCTGAGGCTCGGCTCGGCTCGGCTCCGCTCCGCCAGCTCGCTCCGCCGGCTCCCTCCGCCCGCCTGCGGCTCTGATGTCAGTGGAGGAGGAGTCTGCGGCGGAGGGACCCGGGATTGGGAGGCGAGGCGCCGCTCCAGGGCTGGGGAAGGGGCGCGGGTGGAGACCACCTTTCTGGTTCTGGTCAGAGATCTCCTGCTAGACGCTTCCCGCCCTTGGTCTTCAGCAGCGATCCACTTCACAGCGGGGACAACTGAGGCCCAGAGAGATGATTTTCAAATCAGCAGGTGGTCGGAAGCAAAGCAGGATTCCAACCCCGTCTGTCTGAGGCTAGAGGCCGGCCAAACTCGTCTTGTGGCCTGGTAGTTTTCTTTCAGACCGCTTCTGAAACCTCCCTTAGGGCTCTGTCGCCCTTCCCCTCTCCCCAACTCTCCTGTGCCCTGAAGGGAAACAGGCCCTCAGAGCTGCAGGGAGAAGGGGGGGCTGGTGGGGGTTGGGGAGCAGGGGAGTGGGGAAGGACCTGGAAAGAGTAGGCAATGAAGAGAGTTGAGGCGGCCATAGGGTGGCGGCCCCATTTGGCAGGTGGGAAAACAGAGGCCCAGGTCCCTCTGAAAGACGGAGCTGAGGCTTCAGCCCCAGACACTTGCTCCTCACAGTGGGTGGTGGTGCCCAGAGGTCCTAGGGAGGGAGAAGTTAAATCTGGATCCTGAAGGAAGCAGGCCAAAAAGGACCGAGGTATCACGTGACTGGCTGGGCTCCAGGGTTTGATGGCTGGGAGCCAGATTAGGGGAGGTGGGGGACAGAGCCCGCAAATAGGACAGAAGGCAAGGGGCCAAAGGTCGGCTTGTGCAAGGCCTTCCTTGGGAAGAAATTTGGTGCCGGGTGGAAGGAGGGAGCTCAGGGAGCAACTCGCAGGAATTGGGGACGGGGCTGGACTGGGGGCAGCCAGAGGAGGCACGGTGTTTAGGACCCCACTCTATCTCCAGTGACCTCCAAGTGGAGGTCACCACCCACTCCCTACTCCTGAATTCCTGCATTTTCCAGCTGGTGGTGGGGAGAGAACAGTGCTTATCCCCAACTCATTTATTTTTATTTTATTTTATTTTTAGACAAGGTCTTGCTCTGTCACCCAGGCTGCAGTGCAGTGGCATGATCACTGCTCACTGCAACCTCAAGCTCCTGGGCTCAAGTCATCCTTGTACCCCAGCCTCCCATGTAGATGGGACTACAGGTGCGTGTCACCACACCTAGCTAACTTTTTTATTTTTTGTAGAGATGAGGGTCTCACTATATTGCCAGGCTGGTCTCAACCTCCTGGGCTCAAGCAATCCTCCCCAATCAACTTCCCAAAGTGCTGGAATTACAGGCATGAGCCACTGCACCTGGTCAATTTATTATGCCCAACTTACAGATGAGAGAGGAAGATAGCTGAGGTTCCTGGAAAGGCTTTGCAGTCTAACTGATCCTGGTCACGCTTTGCCTCTCTGAACCTCAATTTCTTACTTGGGAACATGGGAATATTGACGATTGACTCAGAGTTCTGAGAATTCTATGAGATAATGATATGAAGTGCCTAGAACACTATTCAAAACATGAGAGCTAGACTCAGTGTAAACTGGAGAGAGAACTTCATTTGGCCAGGAAGGGGGGGTTTAAGGGATCCCTCTTCCAAATCTCAGTATCTCAGACTTCTTAGTTTATGGAAAAATCAATCTCCTGCTCAGGGCTGAGCCCCGACTCTCTGCTATACCCGCCAAGCATGCCCACTGAACTGGGGGTTCTTTTACCACAAATTCCTGTTTATCTTGATGACAACACTCCCTGAGTGATAAGGTGGCCTTTGTCCTTCTGAGGCTTGTACAACTTCTTCTCTTCCTCCTTTTTTGAAACAGAGTCTCACTCTGTTACCCAGGCTGAAGTGCAATGGTGCCAACTCACCTCACTGCAACCTCCACCTCCTGGATTCAAGTGATTCTTCTGCCTCAGCTTCCCAAGTAGCTGGGACTACAGGCGTGAACCAGCACGCCCAACTAAATTTTGTATTTCTAGTAGAGATGGGGCTTCACCATATTGGTCAGGCTGGTCTCGAACTCCCAACCTCATGTCATCCACCTGCCTCAGCCTTCCAAAGTGCTGAGATTACAGGCATGAGCCACCATGCCCAGCCAACTTGTACAACTTCTACAGTGTGCTCTATATTTTTCCTGCTTTTAAGCATTTCTGAGTGTGCTCATGCTTTCTTTTCTTTAAGAAACACATTATCTTTACTTTGTATTTCTACTCAGCAAGTGATACATGGTCATGGCAGGAAAATTGCATAACATATTAAAAACACACACAGACTATCTGATGAGATTTTTTTTCACTTCCTAAATGACAGAATCCCAATCTAAACCAGCTTCATCCAAGAGGAATCTATAGTTCACAATAGCTGCACAAGATTACAGGAGAAACACCAGGGATCGAGGCTTGGAGACTGGAACTGGAGGTGTAGTACTCTTAGAATTTGTTTTCTCTGTCTTCTCTCCTCTCTCCTTGTCTTGATTTCTCTTCACATGTTGGCCTCTTTTTCTCTGCAGAGTGATCTTCTACTTGGCAGGAAACATGGAGTGAAGCAGTCCCAGCTTTCTAATTAAACACAGTAGAAGGAAAGCATCCTCCCAATTTCCTATCTCAGACTCAGGGAAGGACTCTGGCTCTGCTTGAGTGATATGGTGACACGTTCACCCCTTGGCCTCCAGAACTGTTGCCAAGATAATTAGGGTGCTATATTGAACAAGTGTACTGTAATGGGCAGCCATGAGGAATGGAAGAGGTATCTTGTCCAAAGGAATTAGGGGTGCCAGGGAGACAAGATTAACACATCCCTCTCAGCCAGGCTCCCACCAACCAGAGATAGCCAGTGTTCACATTTTTAGTACAATTCTTCCAGATGTTTTTGGATGCATGTACATATACATCCTTCTGCAGCCCCCAGTCCCAATGAGCACATTTCAAGGTACTAATCAAAAAGTGAGTCAAAGGCCTGGCACAGTGGCTCATGCCTGTAATCCCAGCACTTTGGGAGGCCTAGGCAGGCAGATGATATGAGGTTAGGAGTTTGAGACCAGCCTGGACAACATGGTGAAGCCCCATCTCTACTGAAAATACAAAAACTAGCTGGGCACGGTGGCGTGCACCTGTAGTCCCAGCTACTCAGGGGACTGAGGCAGGAGAATCACTTGAACCTGGGAGACGGAAGTTGCAGCGAGAAAAGATTGTGCCATTGTACTTTTGCCTGGGTGACACAGGGAGACTTCATCTCAAAAAAAAAAAAGGTGAGTCAAGGAAAGTCAAATGTTCACAGGGAAAACAGGGATAATCTTTCTTTTTTGTTTAATATATGACAAAACAGCGCAAACATCTCCATCAGTTCTGTCACCCAGGCTGCAGTGCAGTGGCACCATCTCGTCTCACTGCAGCCTTGAGTTTCCAGACTCGAATGATTGTCCCACCTCAGCCTCCTGAGTAGCTGGGGCTACAGATGTGCACTACCATGCCTGGCTAATTTTTTTTTTTATTTTTTAATTTATTGTAGAGATTGAGTCTCCCTCTGTTGCCCAGACTCCTCTGGAACTCTGGACTCAGGTGACCCTCCTGCTTCGGCCTCCTGGAGTGCTGGGATTATAGGTGTGAGCCAGTGTGCCTGACCCTCATCAGTTCTTGAACCTGACAGAAAAGAAGCTGTTGAAAGAGTGAGTATTTAACTAAGATTAGAGAAAATGGAAGAAATCACAAGGAAATAGGTTTATTTTATTTATTTATTTTTTGAGATAGAGTCTCACTCTGTTGCCAGGCTGGAGTGCAGTGGCCTGATCTCAGCTCACTGCAACCTCCACCTCCCGGGTTCAAGCGTTTCTCCTGCCTCAGCCTCCCAAGTAGCTGGGATTACAGGCATGTGCTACCACGCCCCACTAATTTTTGTATTTTTAGCAGAGACGGGTTTTCATCATGTTGGCCAGGATGATCTCAATCCCTTGACCTCATGATCTGCCTGCCTCAGTCTCCCAAAGAGCTGGGATTACAGGTGTGAGCCACTACCCTAAGCCTATTTATTTATTTTTTGAGACGGAGTCTCACTCTGTCACCCAGGCTGGAGTGCAGTGGTGCGATCTCTGCTCACTGCAGTTTCTGCCTCTGGGGTTCAAGCGATTCTTCTGCCTCAGCCTCCTGAGTAGCTGGAATTACAGGCACTCCCGGCTAATCTTTTGTATTTTGATAGAGACGGGGTTTCTCCATGTTGCCCAGGGTGGTAGCAAACTCTTGAGCTCAGGCAATTTGCCCACCTCGGCCTCCCAAAGTGCTGGAATTACAGGGGCGAGCCACCCCGTCCAACCAGACAGGTTTATTTTAAAAAATTCTTTGGCTGGGTGCAGTAGCTGAGGCCTGAATCCCAGCACTTTGGGTGGCCGAGACGAGGCAGGTGAATCGCCTGAGGTCAGGAGTTCTAGATCAGCCTGGACAACGTAGCAAAACCCCGTTTCTACTAAAAATACAAAAATTAGCCGGGTGTGGTGGTGTATGCCTGTAGTTCCAGCTACTGGGAAGGCTGAAACAGGAGAATAGCTTATATCCAGGAGGCAGGGGCTGCAGTGAGCAGAGTTCGCAGCACTGCATTCCAGACTGGGCGACAGAGCCAGACTCTGTCTCAAAAAAAAAAAAAAAGAAAAGAAAAAGAAAAAGAAAAAGAAACTTTAGCTTTTGTTACTTTGTGTTACTTTTTTTTCAAAAAGTGAAAACCCTACCCTACCCTACTCTGAAATGGTAGCCAGCAATGAAAGGCAAACTTCAGACTAGGGAAATATTTTATAGATAATGAGCTTAATATTTTTATTATATAAATAGCACACAGAACTGAAAACAAACAGTAAGAACCCAATAAACAGTCAAAGGATGTAGATAAAACACAATAAACACAGGACATTTTGTATCTCACTAGTAATAAAAAAAAATACAAAGTAAAAGATAATTTGTAGCCTTTCAAATTTGAAGTTTGAAAAGCTGGTAACACTGAAGGCTCATGTTGATGTGAGGAAGGAGTAGTCCCATGTTCTGGTGGAAAAATGATTTGCTAAAGATCTTTTAGAAAGCAATTTGGCAGTATGCATCAAAGGCTTAAATAATGTCGAGGCCTTTTGACTCAGAGACTCCTCTTATGGGAATCAATTTCAGAGACGTAATCCTAAATTAGGATAAGGCTATATGCGCCAAGATTTCTGAATAATTTTTTTTTTTTTTTGCGCTGGGCTCATGCCTATAATCCCAGCATTTCCAGAGGCCGAGGCAGGTGGATCACTTGAGCCCATGAGTTCGAGACCAACCTGGCCAACATGATGAGACCCTGTCTCTACTAAAAATACAAAAATTAGCCAGGCATGTTGGCACATGCCTGTAACCCCAGCTACTTGGGAAGCTGAGGCAGAAGAATCACTTGAATCTTGGAGGTAGAGGTTGCAGTGATTTAGATTGTGCCACTGCACTCCAGCCTGGGCAACAGAGTGAGACCTAGTCTCAAAAAACAACAACAATGAACTCCAAAGAACAATATGTCTTGACCTTTTGATTAAAGGTTGTGATAATCGCTATGTGAAAGTTAAACTCCATTTGTTATCAAATGTGTGGAGAGTATTTTCAACCTATGATTCCAGTAACATGAGATATTGCTGAAACAGATTTTGGAGGACATCTACCAGTCTGCCACATTCCCCATCTCACTTGTATTTCTTTGCACTGACTTCACTCTCACTCCCTCTCATCAGTCCAGCCTCCAAGCTGCTCTGAGAGTGCTTTCTGATTCAGAGTGCCATTATGGCACTGGTCTGCTCACAAACCACTCATGGCTCCCTGTCACCTCAGAATGTGATGCTCAAACTTTAATATGCACTAGGAATCACCTAGGGGGCATGTTAAAATAGAGTGGCTAGGCCCCACACCCAGAGGTTTCTTTGTTTTTTGTTTGCTTGTTTTGCTTTGTTTTGTTTTGAGACAGAGATCAATCTGTTGCCCAGGCTGGAGCACGGTGGTGTGATCTCTACTCACTGCAACCTCTGCCTTCTAGGTTCAAGCAATTCTCCTGCCTCAGCCTCCCAAGCAGCTGGGATTACAGGTATGTGCCACCATGTCTGGCTAATTTTTGTATTTTTAGTAGAGATGGGGTTTCACCATATTGGCCAGGCTGGTCTTGAACTCCTGACCTCAGATGATTCCCCCTCCCTGGCCTCCCAAAGTGCTGGAATTATAAGTGTGAGCCACCGCACCTGGCCATACGCTCAGAGCTTTTGATTTAGTAGGTCTGTGGCCTGAGAGTTTGCATTTTTATCAAGTTCCCAGGTGATGCTGATGCTGCCAGTCCAGGGACCACACTTGGAGCACCAGTGACCTGGAGAATAAAGTCCATGCCCCTTAACCTGCCATTCAGTCTTGCCCAGCCTAGTCTTCAGCCTAGTTTCTAGTGTCATTACTCATCCTTTCCTTTCCCCTCCAAACACCCAGGGCTGCAGTCACACTGTAGTTCTCACTTCTCTCTAAGCAGGCCAGCTGTTCACACCTCTGTGCCTTGCTCCTTTTGTCTGGAATGTTATCTTCTGCCCAGCAACTTCCTTTCTACATTCTCCCTGAAGCCTTTCCTGACCCTGTAAGCTGTTGTTAAGTCTTTCTCTGCCCCAAGTCCCTGCCAATTTTGCACAGTCTTCTTATTGCTCTTGTGGCCTAGTGTTTTGTCTGTCTGTGTCCCCATCTCTGGAGCCTTAGTCACCTCCATAGCTCTCAGCCATTGTGACAGGGTCACTGAGTGAGGGAACAAAAGTATAATGAGGAAATGGAGGTGTGTAGATGGAGTGAATAAGTGAATGGGGTAATTAGGTAGGTGAAGAGAAGAAATGAGGAGTTTATTGATACCTGAACGAGTGAGTTACAGTCCACTGGGCTTGGTGCTCGCCACTGAGTCCTGAGCTCCAGGCCAAAAGAGAAATTCACTCCCTGGCCACATTTCCACAAAGTTCCAGCCATCACTTTCTTTTCAGCAGGAGCCAACTGGGAGACAGAGTACTCAGTGCCCAGAGTACTCAGGAGCAGACAGGGGCTGGGGACCCACTGTGGGTCAGAGCTCACCCTCCCTGTTCTCACTCACCCTGGTGTTGCTGAAAGTCAGCTGTAAGGTATTTGGAACTCTGGGGAGACCATGTTGTGCAAGACAGATGCTTTCTAGGGCCAAGACACAAAAGGCTTTGCCTCCAAACTAGTGATAAGGAATCAGAATTGTTTTGAGTTAAATTTGGAGACTTGAGGTATTAGAACTAATCCACCCTCCTCATGACAACCCAGCTTCCTCCATATTCATAGAGGAGGCATCTTTTGGCTCAGCAGACACTGATATGACTGTAAGAACTCTGTCAGGGATGGTGCTACCTGGGGACAGCAACTATTCCTGCACCAAGGCTGTGTGGCCTCAGCAAGACACAGTGTGTCTTTGAGCCTCTGCGTCATCTGCAGGTTGGAATATTACAAATCCCCTTCAAGGTACATGGTGAGCATCAGGTAGGAGGGGTGGGTCAAGGGCCTGGCACAGTGCCAGGCAGATAGTAGGTATGCAACAGAGAACAGCTAGAGTGTTCACAACTGATCCTTGAAAGTTAAGTTTCTTCCCTGGTGAACCAGGCCCAGTTGGTCTTCTAAGGTTCTTCCTTCTATTTATATCTGTCTTCCTTCTTTCACAATTCTATCCAATTTTGGGACATCAGCTCTTATCCCACCTCCTCCGCAAAACTGTCTCTGTTCTTGGAACTCTCTACCAACAACGCCCACCATACTTATGGTGTGGCCCAGTGAACATGGAAGTGAGTGGTTAAGAGGAGGAGGTCTTCAAGCAGAGCTGCCATGTATGGCTGCACAGGGCACTGCCCAGGTATAGGGAATACCATTCACATACAGTGTAATGGGAGTGAGGCCGCAGTGAGTTGTAAGGAAGAGGCTCTCTCTGCAAGCCAAATGGCCTGAGTTTGAATTGTGGCTCAACCACTCAATTGCTTGACGAAGCAAGGTATGTAACCTCCTAAGCCTCAGTTTCCTCATCTGTGACTGGGATGTTATTATAGTAGCTGAGAATATTAGGTAGTTGAATGAGCTCAGAACAGTGCCTGGTATATCCCTAACATTTACTGAGCACTTAATTGCATTATCGTTATGATTATAGTTGGTTTCTCATCATTGCTTGTGTGGGTGTCTTTTCTCTCTGAGAAGGCTGTGAGCAACCTGGGACAATGAGTCACTGAGAAATTGCAGCAGCTTGGCCCAGCACCTAGTGGGAGGCAGGGCCTCATGCTGTCCTCTCTCTCAGGATCCTACTTCAGCTTTGTTTTTGCCAAAATTCACTTGTAATAGGCCTTTTTTAGTTACAAATCACAACACTCCAATGCAAGCTAGTTTAAGCCAAAAGAAGCCTTTGTGGGCTGATATATGTGGGAAGTCTAAGGGAGGATCCAGTGGCTTCAGGCAGAGCTGGATCCAGCGCTTCTCCATCTCCTGGCTCTGCTTTTCTGAGCTGGCTTTATTCTTTCTCCATGGGAGGAGAGCAAGTCACTGGTGTAGTCTGAGCTTATAGTCTATGGCTTATGGTCCAAAAAGAAGTGAAGCTCTCCTCTCGGCATCCACAGAGCAATGGAGGGCCTCGAGTGACCCAGCTTGGGTCACATGCCTGCTTCTAGGACTAATCATTGTGGCTAGAGAGATTGGCACTTGACTGGCCAAGCTGGGGTTATGTGTCCACCTTAGTTTGGCAGTTGGACAAGAGCCATATGTGATGGGGAAGGGACTTTTATCCAACAGAGGGGTGCTGGGTATACAAGAATGTTGGCCGTGTTCACTCTCCTTCTTTCTGGCTCAGTTCATAGGTCACTTCCTTGGGGAACCTTGCCCTCCCTTCTCCCCTGCGTGGACCTCAACCTTCCCACAGTAAATTGCAGATTATTCCCCGATTCTCTCAGACCAGTCTGGGAACAACTTGAGGTAGGTACCACAGCATATTTATTCATCTGTATCCTGCAGGCTAAGCTTCCTGCCCCAGCTGTGGAAGGGACGTTGGTGGTGGCCTATCCAGCACTCACTTCTCCACTTCCTACTCAGATCTTGTTGGGTTTTACCCTCTCTCTGCACCGCCTTGATGGAGTAGCAAACTCCACTCTCACTGGTGTAAAACCATGACAGTCTCCCTTGCCACAGTGACTGAAGAATGGGCATGTGAGGCTGAGTTTGGGCCACTGAAACATGATGGTATCTCGGAAAAGGCTTCTTGCTCCTGTGGGTGGGCCGTGGAAGCCTGCTGGTTCCTGCTCCCTCCTGTGCTGGATGTAAATGAGGAAGCATCTGGCCTCAACTGCTCCACTGCCACACTACTGCCAGAAAAGAACTCGGCTTAGGCAGAGGTCGACACTGTGGAGGGCAGTGTGGCGACACCTAAGGAACCTGGGCCCTTGATGGCCCTGAAGAGTTGCTATATTGGCTAACCTTGAAGGTGCCAAGCCTGCAGCCAACACATTTGCTTTTTTTTTTTTTTTTTTTTTGAGACGGAGTTTCACTCTGTTGCCCAGGCTAGAGTGCAATGGCGGGATCTCAGCTCACCGCAACCTCTGCCTCCCGGGTTCAAGCGATTCTCCTGCCTCAGCCTCCCGAGTAGCTGGGATTACAGGCATGCGCCACCACACCTGGCTAATTTTGTATTTTTAGTAGAGATGGTGTTCCTCCATGTTGGTCAGGGCTCGTCTTGAACTCCTGATCTCAGGTTATCCACCCGCCTTGGCCTCCCAAAGTGCTGGGATTACAGGTGTTGAGCCACTGCGCCCAGTCCACACCCACATATTTCCTTATTGTGAATCCACTTGGAGCTGGGGGGTGTTGTTACCTGCAGCCACAAGTATCCTCCGAAAGAAGGGCTCAGAATGTTCTCCCTGAATGAATGCCACAGGCCAGTGGCCACGGGCTGAGAGCCACCAAGCATATCCCTACAAACCTTACCACCCACACTGGTTCCTTCCTACCCCACCATAACAGACATTCAGACTGGATGCTTTTTTTTGAAAAACCACAGCAGTCACTTTATTCTTAAGTTTGCACTTTACAAAACCACAAGGGAGAAGTCCTTCAGGGGGAGAGAGAAGTAGGGGGTTAGGGAGTCAGGGATGGTAAAGAGAGGGAGGAGGAAGATCCAGAAACGAAATACCCCCCCAACCTCATCTTGAGAACCAAGCAGACTAGGGCCCAGGCCAACCCAGCAGGGCTTCCTATGTCCTGGCTGTGCAGAGCTAGGCAGGCCAAAAGACCTCAGAGGAAGGGCCACAGTCCTCTAGAGACTGCCACCATTTGAGGGACAGCCACAGGCCAATGCTTCCTGTGCCCAAAGAAGGAAGTGGGCCTCCCCTCCCCTCCCCCAGAAGGCAGCCTGAGGCAAGGGTGAGGGCTACCCATCCAGCAGCTTCAGGATACTCTCACGCTCCTTTAGAGTCTTCCAGGCCTGGTCCTTTTCTTTCTTGGTGGGAGTCCGCTTCTTCTGCCGGGCAGCCATGATCTTGCGAAAGGCGTCCATGACCTCATTGTCAGCCATGCGAACCCGCTGCCTCAGCTCCTGCCGGCTTACCTCCTCCTTTGCCAGCCTGTTGGGGACCGGCCAGCCAGGTGTCATGGTCAGCCCACCTCCAGAGTGGTCCCTCCCTCTTCCAGACTGAGCTTACCCACCAGCCCAGGCTGGCACACCTGTGGATTGTTTCATACAATCGTGACCAAAAAGCAGTTACTGAACTACACTTATATGGCATAATTTTAAGCTCTTGAAAAATTAACTCATGTTGATCATGGGGGAGGCTGTGCACATGTAAGGATAGGAAGTATATGAGAATTCTCTGTACCTTCCTCTCAATTTTGTTGTGAACTTAAAACTGCTCTAAAAGAATAAAATCTTGGCTGCACATGATGGTTCACATCTGTAGTCCCAGCACTTTGGGAACCCAAGGCAGGAGATCACTTGAGCCCAGGAGTTCGAGACCAGTCTGAGTAACATAGTGAGACTGTCTCCACAAAAAAATTAAAAAATTAGCTGGGTGTGGTGGTGCACACCTGTGGTCCCAACTCCAAAGGGGCTGAGGACTGCTTGAGGCCAGGAGTTCAAGGAGTGAAGTATGATCATGCCACTGCACTCCAGTTTGGGCGACAGAGCATGACTGTGTCTTTAAAAGGTCTTAAAAACATATACGGTAGGCTGGGCAAAGTAGCTCATGCCTGTAATCCAAGTGCTTTGGGAGGTGGAGGAAGGAAGATCACTTGAGGCCAGGAGTTTGAGACCAACCTTGGCAACAGAGCAAGACCTTGTCTCTAAATAAAATATACATATGCATACACACACACACACACAATACACACACATGCAGGCACGTGTGCACACATCCACACCCACTCTCTCTCTTTCAGTTAATCCTCCTAACAACCCTGCAAAGTATGTACTATTATTCCCATGTTACTAGTGAAAAAAATAAGGCTCAAAGAGGATCCCAGGAACCCACAGTTAGTAAGTGGGAGATCTGGAGCAGGCTGGGGCCAAATTCTTGTTTTTAGACAAGAGTTCTTTAACAGGTGCTCCAGTGCCAGCAGAAGGCCTGCTTACTTTGGCATCCATATTCCAGAGCCCCCTAAGGGCATAGGCAGCCTGAGGTGGACAGGAGGTGGGTGAGACACCAAATTAATCCCTCCGAATACAATGTGATTTATACATTTCATGGATGGTGGAGCTGGAAGGTTGCTTAGCAATTGAGTCCAGCCTACCAGTTTTCCAGAAGGGGAAGCTGCTGCTTAGGCCGGGGGTGCTTAAGGCCTTGCACCTGCTCTGCAGCAGGGTAAGTGCTGTGCTCTGGTTTCCTAAGAGCCGCAAGCCATTTCTTCATTGCCCATCACTTCTTTTTTTTTTGAGACAAGTCTCACTCTGTCACCCATGCTGGAGTACAGTGGCCTGATCAAGCTCACTGCAGCCTCCACCTCCCAGGACCAAGTGATCCTCCCACCTCAGCCTCCTGAGTAGCTAGGACTATAGGCATCTGCCACCATGCCTGGCTAATTTTTAAAAATTTTTGGGAGAGATGAGTTCTCACTACATTGCCCAGGCTAGTCTTGAACTCCTAAGCTCAAACAAGCCTCCTACCTCAGCCTCCCAAAGTGCTGGGATTACAGGCATGAGCCACCAGGCCCCACTTGGGCCCATTACTTCTGTAACTGCACATGCCTACTTTTCTCTCTTCTTCTGTCTCTCCTCCTTCCCTTAGTGCCTCTTTCATCTGTGTTTTCTTCTCTCACCCTTCAGAAAAAAACATGAACTATTACAGAAAAAGGCTTTGATTCAGCCCTGGGATGAAGTCTCAGCTTGGCTGTTTACTGAGGGTGTGACCTTCAGCAGAGCACTTCACTTCACTGGGCCTTTATTTCCTCATCTGGTAAACAAGGAAAATACCACCTCCCTCCTGGCACACAAGCCCCTGGCACACAGTAGACACTCCGCATACATTAGTCACCCTTATCCTTAAATACCCTGGCAGCAGCTTGTCAGCAACTACCTCTCCTTTTAATGGCACCTGTCTTTACTGATCATCTACTAGTAATCTGCAACTCCATTGCTCTGCCTCTCTTGCTGACCCCCAGCACAATGCCTGGCTAAGAGACAAAAAGAATGGCCAAATGATTATCTGGGCATGGTGGCGCATGCCTGTAATCCCAGCTATTTGGGAGGCTGAGGCAGGAGAGTTGCCTGAACCTGGGAGGAGGAGGCTGCAGTGAGCCGAGATTGCACCACTGCACTCCAGCCTGGGAAACACAGTGAGACACTGTCTCAAAAAAAAAAAAAAAAAGGCCAAATGAATGAGTGTGCCCTGACCCGTTAGGGCCCTGTGAAGTCAAGACATGGCACTTGCTGGTGAGAAGCAAAGAGACTTGCTTGGGTTGCTTCCCTATCTCTTTAACAAAAGGGCAGCTATTCCACAGTCTCCCTCCGGATGTCACTTATACCCTTGTTGTGATCAACGCAGGACAAGATGGATGGGAGCTGACATCAAATGAATGGCAGGCACTAAAGTGGCGGATTCCCTAAAGAACGTGTTCTAAAACACTGATCAATTTCTTGTGATGAGCAAATAAATATCACAGATCCCCAACAAAATGTTAACAGTTAATCAGTCTAGGTGAAGAATATACTGATGTTTATTACGTGAATCCTTCAGATTTTGTGTATGAAATTTTTTATAATAAAACTTTGGGGAGAAAAAGAAAAGTAGCATGAAAAGAAAAAATAAATCACATAACAATGTGAATATAGGTAACACTACTAAACTATACACTTAAAAATGGTTAAGAGGATAATTTTTTTTTCTTTTTTTGAGATGGAGTTTTGCTCGTTGCCCAGGCTGGAGTGCAATGGTGCAGTCTTGACTCACTGCAACCTCCGCCTCCCAGGTTCAAGCAATTCTCCTGCCTCAGACTTCCATGGGCATAAATTTCATGTTATGCCTTTACCACAAATAAAAAACCAAACCAAATCAAATCAATCAATCAGTCACAGGTACCTGAGCCCCACTCTGTGGAATTAGAATTTGTCTGAGAAATACCTGGTGGACTGGCCACTACTTTTTTTTTTCAAGGCTCTCCAGGTGACTTAGAGGACAGCCAGGTTTGGAAAGCCTGTTGCAAAGTCCCTGGAAGGTGACCAGCTGTGGCCACGGCCTCCAAGGCCACCCCCAGGATCATGCATCCTGCTTATACTCACCTCAGCAGATCATGCTTCTTGGTGCGGTTGTGGGCACTAAGTGCCTTCAGCTCTGCCTGCCGTTTGCGCAGCTCAGCAAGGACTTCATCCTCAGAGTCCTCTGCGGGGCGGTCCTCAGACTCCAAAAGGCCCTGGGCAATGAGCTCCTCTTTGATGCGGCTTTCCAGGGACTTAGTATGCGGCACACTGCATGGGGAGACAGGCCCCTGTCAAACTCAAGAGCCAGCTTGGAGGAGGGCCCACTTTGGAGGTTCCCAGGACTTCCCAAGGCAGTGAACACCTGCCTTTCCCTTTGAGCACCCCCTCTGTATCTATCCAGATGTAAAGGGAGGAACAGACACATCTGGTCTGGTTTTTAAATACAAGCAACATGTATCCACTGTCCAAAAAATATGGAAAAACTTGTAATGCCAACAACCCAGAAAGCAGCACTATTATTTTGTTATATGTTGTTATATATATTCCAGATTTTGTTATATATTATCCCCAATCTTTTGCTACATATTAGTCCAGGTTTTTTCCCCTATGGGAACATATTTAAATATATTTTAACTAAGCTGGGTGTGGTTGCTCATGCCTGTAATCCCAGCACTTTGGGAGGCTAAGGTGGGAGGATCACCTGAGGTCAAGAGTTCAAGACCAGCCTGGCCAACATGGTGAAACCCCATCTTTACTAAAAATAAAGTTTGCCAGGTGTGGTGGCAGGCACCTGTAATCACAGCTACTTGGAGGCTAAGGCAGGAGAATCGCTTGAACCCAGGAGGTGGAGGTTGCAGTGAACCAAGATCGTGCCATTGCACTCCAACCTAAACGACAAGATTGAGACTCCGTCTCAAAAAAAAAAAAAAAAAAAAAAAGGAAAAGGAAAAAGAAATATATTTTAAGTAAAAATAGGATTATAATGTCTGTACTGGACTACAACTAACATTTTTCCCACTTGGCATGCTGTAATTTACATCTTTTCATGTCGATGAACTATATTTCTCTATACTTGCAACTATATGATTAATAGTTGTAAGTTATTCCATCACATGGAGTTATGCCAATTTTGCTAACCAATCCCCTTCAGTGGGACATTTAGGTTATTTAAGGTATGAACAGTTCTGTGCTGAACAACCCTGCACTCAGTCTGTGCATGCAGGCACGCTGGGCCAGCCCTCACACTTGAGACTGCTATTGGGCTGCACCTAATTGCCCCCAGTCTCCTATTGATGAGGACCCCCCCATGCTGAAATGGATTGAAGCCAACAGAAGCGGGGGCCAGATTGTGGGGTGTGGATAGGACACCACTCACCTGAAGGGCTTGTTCTGATTGCGAGGGGAGGTGCTTGCCCCGTCAGCCCCTGATTCTTTTCCAGACATGTCAGGAATAGGAGAGTCCTCCATAGGGGAAATAATATTTTCCTAGAACACCACAAAAATGGGTGGAAGGAAAAAGAGCTGTTCCACTTTCCTGCTCTTTTCTGACCTATTCTGATAGTCTTCACAGCCCATGCTCTCCTTTCCTCCGCAGCAGCTGGGCAATGCTTGTCCAGCTGCATTACATTTCCCAGGCTCCCTTGCAAGGGGGTACGGTCATGTGACAGATTCTCTCTAGGGGAAAGTGATCAGAAGTGATAACAGCCACAGCTGGGCATGGCCCAAAAGGCTTCCTTCACACACTCCTCCTTGCTCTTATTCTGTGGGACTGGAGTGGCAATTACACCTAGAATGACCCTGTGCAGACTGCAAGGCCATTGTCAGATGGGGTCCCTGTCTGATGGTATGAGGTAGAGACCTGCCTCTTCCCCTAACTTAGATAACCTGGAACATGTACCCAGACTGTTACATGAGAGAAACTATTGCATTTCAGCCAGAACAGAAAACTGAGGCTCAATGAGGTGAAAGGGTGTGAAGGTGTGTCTAAGGTCAACCAGCAGGTGTGAAGACAAGGACCCTGAAGCTGGGGTTTGAATCCTGCTGTGTGAGATCTCAAACAAACAGTTCCCTTTTCTGAGCCTCAATATTCGCACCTGTAACACAAGGTTAACCATTGTCCTGGCCTCCAGAGGGAGGATGTGTATAAAGCACCCCCACAGAGCTCAGCCCTTAGCCAATGCTCAGCAAAAGTAACTGTGGAATAAAGGCTACCTTTGGGGGAAGTCGGAGAAAAGAAGGGACATGAGAGCGGCTGCTAGGATATAGTAATGTTTCATTGTGTAATCTCCAGGCTGGTAATATAAGCTTATTTGTGAAAATTGTACATTTACGATCTGTGGACCTTTCTATTAGGTTGGTGCAAAAGTTATGTATTATTCCCAATCTTTTGCTACATATTAGCCCAGGTTTTTACTTTTGCACCATCATAATAAATGTATGATATAGTCCAACATAACACACTGAAACACAAAGTAATGTTTTGGGTTGGGGTGCTCACCTCCACCAGGGCCTGCAAGAGGCGCTGGGTCAGGGCACCAAAGGGGCACCCATCTTCTGGCTGCTCGTGCTGGGCCTCAGACTTCTTCAGCAGGGCATCCACATCTAAGCAGGCACAGGAAAGAAGGGCAGGTAGGCTGAAGTTCTGGAACTCAAATCCTGACCTGGGGTTGGCAGGGAGGTGAGGGGCCTACCTTTAGTGTCCAGTTCGGTCAGTGGCCCCATGAGGCCTTTCTTCTTGTCAGCCACAGCCGCTGCCCGGGCCCCATCCTTCTGCTCCTCCAGCAGGTCCTCCTGGGCCCAGCGTTGGGAGTAATGCTTCCCCAGGGGTGGGATCTGTGGGAAAGATGGTACCTGGCCCTGAGTGGGTAAGCACTGGCCAGCCATGCTTCATTCATTAATTCACTTATCTGTCTTATTTCTCTCTCAAGTCCCTAGGTTCAGGGCCAAGCCCAGTGCCAGGTACAGGTAAGAAGGGACAAAGAAGATGAAAACTCTACATTCACACTCTAGTAAGGGAGACAGGTCCAAAAGGAACTAAGACACACATACACAGAAACCAATCTGAAACAATTCCCAAGATAGAAGGTGCAGAATACTCCACATTCACAGATTGTCTCGGGTCACAGTAATTGCCTCGAGAGAATTAGGGGCCTTCAGCTCACGGTGACAGGGAATTACCGTTTGTATTGCTTGAATGTACTACTGCTGTCTCTAGGAACTACTTTTTCAAATAAATTTTTAAAAAATCAGGTAAGCGACGTGAAAGAGGTAGATCAAAGTGTTGTGGCAGCACAAAGGAGAGACTCACTTTCTGCTGGGGAATCTGAAAGGGTGCTTTGGTAGAGGTAATATGAGATCAGGGCCTTGAAGGGTGAGTCAAGTCTGTCAAGGAGAAAAGAGATTGCCAGAGGCCCAGAGACCAGCAAGGAGCCGGTGGTGTCCTGGAATGAGGGCAAGGTACTCGGTAGGACCAGTCAACAGGGCAATGAAAAGGAGTATGGCCGAGAAAAATGGAGAGGGGCATTGGAGTTTTGCCACCAAGGACTGAGACGCTTGGACTTGATCCTGTAGGTAACGGGATAAAGAGAGGCCTAGAAGCAGCACCATATCATGAACACATCTGATCATGACAGCTGACCTCTGGGCGCATTCTCCATCAACATTTTTCTGTATTTTCTAAATTTTATTTTCATCATGAAAACATAGAGTTTTATATCTTCTTCTCCTTCCTTTTTTTTTTTTTTTTTTTTAAATGAGAGGGAATCTCACTTTGTCACCCAGGCTGGAATACAGTGGCGTGGTCTTGGCTCACTGCAACCTCCCAGGTTCAAGCGATTTTCCTGGCTCCACCTACCGAGTAGCTGGAATTACAGGCGCACACTACCATGCCCGGCTAACTTTTGTATTTTTAATAGAGACAGGGTTTCACCATGTTGGTCAGGCTGGTCTCAAACTCCTGACCTCAGGAAATCTGCCTGCCATGGCATCCCAAAGTGTGGGGATTACAGGGGTGAGCCACTGCACCTGGCTGAGTTTTATATATTAAAAAAAGAAGAGGCCCGGTGCAGTGGCTCATATGCCTGTAATCCTAGCACTCTGGGAGGCCGACACAGGCGGATCACGAGGTCGAGATCGGACCATGCTGGCCAACATGGTGAAACCCTGTCTCTACTAAAAGTACAAAAATTAGCTGGGTATGGTGATGCCTGCCTATAGTCCCAGCTACCTGGGAGGCTGAGGCAGGAGAATCGCTTGAACCCGGGAGGCGGAGGTTGCAGTGAGCTGAGCCCATGCCACTGCACTCCAGCCTGGTGACAGAGTGAGACTCAAAGAAAGAAAGAAAAAAGTTCTCTCCAGGGGCCTCAAAACAGGAAGAAAGTTAAGGGGCTGTTTGGATAAATGATGATGAAGGCTTGGACCAAAGCAGAGGGGATGGAGATAAAGCAACATGGGCAGACTTCACTAAGTAGATGCTTGAGGGTGTGGTGACCATTTGGCTGGGGTAGAGGGGAGGCAGTGCATGGAGAAAGCTGAGTTTGGGCCTGGGTGTCAGGATGCTTGATGGAGCAGATAGGAGGCTGGGCAGGGTCGGGGAAGGAATACGATGCATAGCTTTGGTAGCTTTAATTCTCAGGCACTCTGAGCTCTCTTGTTCTGCACCATGTCTACCAAAGCCCAGGATTTCTACCTTGTAATGCTCAGCCTCATCTTCTGGGGGCTTCAGTAGCTCCTCAAGTGTGCGCACTTCCTCGCTGGTGATGTCAGCACAGTAGGGCTCCACTGAAGCCCAGAACCTGCAGGGAGAAGCAGATCCTGAGTGGGCACCCCGCCCCACCAGTGCCACCACCAGAGCCTCAAGGCCCCTTTCTATGTTCTCTAGCCCAGGACCTGTTGGGGGCATCATTTTTGGGGATCCGTGGCACGTCGATAGGGTCATCAGTGAATTCATATTCCTGGATCTTGGGCTGAAGGTTTTTGGATTTGGGCCGTCCTGGGCCAGGGCCTGGCCCATGTCCCGCCTTCCCTTCCAGTTTCTGCTTCTTGGGCTTCCCATGTTTGGGGGGAGCTCCAAGTTCATGGTCTCGACCCAGCTTCAGGAATCGTCGGTCACCTTTCTTATCCTGCCAGTCGGTGAGGATCTGAAATTTACAGAAACTGTCACTGAGGGGGAGAACAGAAAACACCGAATATCTCTCTTTCCTTTAGTGAATAAAATAGGATCTAGAATCTAAGGAGGCTCCTGGGTCTTTCCCCATCTTCTTTCTACCTAGTCAACTCTTACTCATCCCTCAAAATTCAGCTCATTTTTTGTGCCTGGCCTCAAGACTTCATTCATATACTTCTCATCATCTCATTCACTTGTTTGTCTGTACTCTGATTCACCTCTGTATCACCCATGCCAGTCACATACTGTTTAACAGAAGAGTCCTCTCAGCAAACCTTCACTTTGATTTCACTACTACTGAGATGCCTTCTCTGAATCGGTTACCCAGGTTCTTAGATGCTCAAATACAACTTGTATCATAGCCTTCCTCAAGGAGCTTCTGTGGATTCCCAGGGACAAGTTAATTCCATTCATCCTTTTAGGTCTAGTTGGCAACTCCTTCCTCTACAAGTCTCTGGTACTTCATACCTCCACCGTGGACCCAACTGTGTTGTTTGGTCACATTGGGATGACCATCACACCTTGTCTCTTCAGCTAGACCATAAGCTACTGAAGACCAGAAAGCCCATCTTAACCATCTCTGTTTTGCAGGATACAGCATAGCGCCTGGCACACAAGGCTCAGGGGATGTTTATGCTGTGAATAAAGTAATCAGAGTAGTGAATAAATAACATCTGAAGTGCTAGTGCCTGGTATTGGGCTGAGCTTTTGTAAAAATTCTCTTTCAATCCTCACAAAAGCCCTAAGGCAGGTCCTATTAGTCATCCCACTTTGCAGATAGGGAAACTGATACTCAGAGATGAGGCAACTTTCTCAGAGTCACATAGCTAGGAAATAGCAATGCCAGCAAGTGCGTATGCCAGGATTCAAATCCAGGTCTCCCCATTCCAGTTCCGTAGTATTCCTTACCACAACACCACAAGTATGTACCTGACTTTCTCCCTTTCCTAGTTGGCAAGCTCCAACTAGGAGCTAGCATAGGACCCAAAACATACGGTGGGATGGAGTGTCAATAAAAGCTTAGTGAATTAGAAATCTTGCAATTTAAGAGGATCATGCATAGTCTTACTTTTTGTGTCATGCAAGCCCAGTTTGGGTCTCTCCCCCTCTCCCCACAAACCCCTGTACCCCAGGTCTCCGCATATGGGCCTAACTCGATGACCCATCCCATAACTTGTTGCAGTCCATCTCTGGTGACAGACCCTCTCTGGGGTATCACCTGGGTTTCGGCTTCAAGCACGCGCAGGCGCCGGCTGGCAGAAGACAGCAGGGTCTCAAGCTCCAGCTGCAGGGTGTCCAGCTCCTCAATGCCGATGCCATCGTCCTCGGAGCGCGCCAGCACTGCCGTGTAGCGGGGACAGACCTTCAGGTGATCCACAGACTTGAAATCGTGGAACTGCAAGGGGCAGTCTTTCAACTCACTCATGGCCCAGGATATGGGGATCCTGTGGAGCTGGAGAGGACACAGCCATTGATGGGGGACAAAGTAGTTTGAAAACAAGGGCTTCTTACCTCCAGGGACAGCCTCAAGGAAGCCAGAGTTCAGTCCCTTCCTGACAAGATTGATGGCACAGTTCCTACTCATAGGGCACTTAACTTGTGCCAAGCTAGGTGCGGGGCACTTTATCAGCCTATCTCACTGAAATTCTCGCTCAGCACCATGAACAGGGACCACTGTGATCTCACTTTTACAGAGAAAGAAACTGAGACTCTGTAAGGGTGGGCATGTGCCTATGCTTCCAAAACGTAATTTGAACCCTGCTAGTCTTGAGTCTGCACCCCTGATCACCATGCTATACTGCTATGCCTTGCCTTTCTGATGCTCTTTCCTTCCCTTCTTTTTCTCTTGGGTTTTGCTAAGACTGAGTTCCAAGCACCCCATTCTTACCATGTTGTCTGGGACTCTTAGCCTCTTCTTGTCTTACCACACTCCACATTTCCCACTTCTCTCGTCACTAATAGTGGTTTAGAATGTGGGCTGGTAAGCCAGACAGACCTGGGTTCAAGCCCAGGCTTTACCGTTCTCTACTTATGTGCCCCTGAACATGTTATTTGACCTTTTTTTTTTTTTTTTTTCCTGAGACGGAGTTTCGCTCTTGTTGCCCAGGCTGCACTGCAATGGCATGATCTCGGGTTACCGCAACCTCCGCCTCCCTGGTTCAAGCGATTCTCCTGCCTCAGCCTCCCGAGTAGCTGGGATTACAAGCATGCACCACCACACCCGGCTAATTTTGTATTTTTAGTAGAGACGGGGTTTCTCCATGTTGGCCTGGATGGTCTCGAGCTCCCAACCTCAGGTGATCCGCCCGCCTCGGCCTCCCAAAGTGCTGGGATTACAGGAGTGAGACACCGTGCCCGGCCTATTTGATCTTTTTGAGTCTCAGTTTTTCCATCTGTAAAATGGGGACAAAAGATGTCTTGGTCTGTTTCCCCATTAAAAGCCTGAATCTGAAAAATGGGGATAACAACAGTACCTACCTCCCTGGGATGCTCTGAGGATTAAGAGATGATGCCAGTCAAGAGCCCAGTTCAGAGTGCCTGGCACAGAAGAAGTGGGACTATTTAATGGCTGGCCCCACCCGGGAGTCGCCCCAATGTCTCGCCTTCAGAGTCCCTGTTCTCCAGGGACACCCTAGCGCGACCCCCGCCCCCTCTACCTCCTCACTGCTGCCTCCTACGGCCCCGGGGCCGCGGGAGGGGGCGGGGAGTTCCGGTCGGTGGGAGCAACCGCCCCGGAACTGGCTATGGGCGGGCCCCTTGCAGTTGACGCGGGGGCGGGGAGTCAGCGAGGGCGAGCCTACTGGGATTTGCGGGAAGTGGGGAGCAGGTGGGCCTCGAGCAAGCCCACTAGGGGTGGGGTGCGGGCGGTGGGCCTCAGGCGAGCCCCAGGACAGAGCCCGGGGCGGAGGGCGGGGCTTGGCGGCTGAGGTCTCGGCGCTGCAGTTAGCCCCGCTGAGCCCCAGGAGCTGCGGGTAGGAGGGGCGAGAGAAAGGATGGGGGCACAGAACCGGAAGAAACGAAGGGCTCCTCCGCTTCAGCTTGTCCTAATTTGGTGCCCAACCTGAGGCTGGGCTGTATCATTGCATGTCTAGGGGGAGGCTGTGGCAAAGGCGACAAGAAGACCGAAGGCACAAGCGAGAGCTGCACGCATACCTGGCCAATCTTGAGTAGTGACCCTAGTGCAAGAGTTTAAAAATACCGAGAGAGCCCTAGCTGGAAAACTTCCGTTGAGGCCCAAGCGTTCTAGGCTCTCCCTACCCCGCTCAGAGCATGGATGGTACCGTCCGGAAGTCCGGGCGGAGACCTCGGCTGCGCTTCTCGCGAAAGGGCAGGCATCGCGGGGCTGGCTACTTCCGCACTTCCGCTTTCCGGCCCATCCAGCGCCCGCGATGGTGAGAGAGCCGGGCCCCCAGTTAGGGACCCCCAGCTGTTCAGCCTCAGGGCTCTGGGTTGGTGGGAGATGTGGCTTTGCTGTGGGGGCCCAGGGCCGATGGATGCCGGGGGGTGTGGGGACACGATGAGGGTGGGAGAAAGAGGGCGGGGCGGGGGCCCGCGGTGAGGAAGGGGTAAGTGGAGGTACTTGCTGGTATGAAGCGGGCCTTTCTGCTTCATGATCAGCCTTCGAAGCAGGTAGGGACTTTTCCTGAGCCCTGGAGGAAGCCGGAAGTGGGGCCTCCTAGGGCTTGTTGGAGCGTCTTGAGGGTACGTAGTCGGCCTCTTAGCCCGTCGTAGGGCCGCTGAGGCATGTAGCAAGGCCACCTGCCTATCCACAATGGAGCGTCACTAAACACGCCCTTTGTCCTCTTCTGCCTTCCTGATCCTACAGTTGCTCAAGGCAGGCGGCCACACTTCTTCTGGAGGTACCAAGAGTGGGATAACCACTGATGGTACCTCCAGCCCAGCTTCCACCCCACTGGAGGATCTCTCATGTTGCTTCCACTCAGGCCCTTCCTAGTCAGAACCGAACTGTGTCAGCCTTAGTGTATGCTAGCTGTCATACTGTTCATTCCTTCCTTCCTGGAAGTCCTCCCTTTTCATACATGTGGGCATTCCTGGGATTTGTGACTTTGGATCACCACCTCCCTCTTTGCCACACCCTCCCTGGTGATACTGATCTAGTCTCCTGGCTTCGAAGACCTTTGCATTCTGGTGACTCCTTATCTGGCTTCCCAACTCTCTTTCAGGATTTGTCTGGATATTTTGAAGCGATATTAAAATTAGATCTCTAGTTCAAAACTCATCTTCCATTCTAAACTTGCTCTTCCCCCTGGGTTCCCTATCCTGGCAAACTTTGTGACCTCATATCTCAGCTAGAAATCTGGAATTTTTTTCTTCTAATGGAGCACAGGCCTCCTGATTTTTAAAAATTCAAGTTTATTGAGGTATTACATGAAACTACATCTGTTTTATTCATGAAGGGACAGGTGTCAAGGAGCCAGTCACCCTTTTTAGGTTTACTCTCTATAAGTATTGACAAAATCTTGCTCGATATGGTGGCATGTGCCTGTAGTACCAGCTATCAAGAGGCTGAGAGGCAGGAGGATCGTTTGAGCCTAGAAGTTTGAGGCTGTAGTACACTGTGATCACTCCTGTGAATAGCTACTGTACTTCATCCTGAGCAATATAGAAAGACCCCCTGTTTTTTTTTTTTTTTTTTTTTTTTTTTA
>NW_022436963.1:35638230-35657089 GCF_009761245.1 Sapajus apella
GTGATCCACCCGCCTCGGCCTCCCACAGTGCTGGGATTACAGGCTTGAGCCACCGCGCCCGGCCCGAGACCCCCTGTTTTTAAAAAAAAAAAAAAAAAGTCACGCTGTGTAACCACTACTACAACCAAAATGTAGAACATTTCCATCATCCCAAAAAGTTCCCTCCAGCCCTTTTGTAATCAGTCCTCTCCTTCTTCCCACCTCCAACAACCACTGATTTTTTTGCCCCCCATAGTTATGCCTTCTTCAGATTGTCATATAAATGGATTCTTTAGTATGTAGGCTTTTAAGTGTGGCTTCTTATCATAATACATTTGCGAGTCATCCATGTTGTGTGTATCAGTAGTTACTCTTTTGAATTGCCAAGTAGTATATTTAATTGAATGGCTGGACCAGAGTTTGTTGGAAGTTGTTTTTCAATTAATTCCATTATCTTCTACATCTAATGTCAGTCCAACGCTTATGACGCTCTTTGCTTGTGATACCCTTTGCTTGTTATAGTGTCTGCTCTTATGTCTCACTTCCCTCTCCAGATCGTTCTCCACAGAGCCACCATGCAGCTGCAGTCATGAACTTCCTCCTCAGAAAGCCCCAGTAGTTCCTTACCCCCTTATAAAGCTAAACTTGGTAGCCTGGCATTCAAGATTCCCCATGATCTCAACCCAGCCTACCACTGCAGCCTCATTTAGTGAATCTAAAATGCTTCTCATATGTAGAAACGTTGTACTCGTTACTACTCTGGAACTCTTGATGTCCTTTTTTGTCACTCTAACCTTAATTATTTCTTTCATTTATTCTACAGAAAATGAGTAGACACTGTATGTATATGTTAGGTATTGAGCTAGGGTGCAGGCTATATAGCTGTGAATAAAATAGATGTTTGTTGACCATGAAGTTTACAGTCTAATAAAGGAGAAATCACTTTACAAAGGCACAAAGGAGGCCAGGTGCGGTGGCTCACGCCTGTAATCCCAGCACTTTGGGAGGCTGAGATGGGCCAATCACTTGATGTCAGGAGTTTGAGACCAGCCTGGCCAACATGGTGAAACCTCATCTCTACTAAAATAAAAAATTAGCCAGGCATGGTCGTACACCCCTGTATTCTCAGCTATTCTAATGGCTGAGGCAGGTGAATCACTTGAATCTGGGAGGTGGAGGTTGCAGTGAAGCAAGATTGCACCACTGCACTCCAGTCTGGGCAACAGAGTTAGACTGTCTTAAATAAATAAATAAATAAAGGCCGGGAGTAGTGGATCATGCCTGTAATCCCAGCGCTCTGGGAGGCCGAGGCTGGCAGATCGCCTGGGGCCAGGAGTTCGAGACCAGCCTGACCAAGGTGGTGTAACCCCACCTCTACTAAGAATACAAAAATTAGCCGGGCGTGATGGTGTGCACCTGTAATGCCAGCTACTTGGGAGGCTAAGGCAGGAGAATCACTTCAACCCACGTGAGGTGGAGATTGCAGTGACCCAGGGTTGCACCAATGCACTTCAGCCTGTGCGACAGAAGCAAGACTCCGTCTCAAAAAAATAAATAAATAAAAATATATATATAAAAAAAGACAATAAAAATAAAACAAAGATGTTTTATTGTAAATTGTAATAAATGCTTGTAGGGGGAAGTCAAGAAAGGCCCCTCTAAGAGGCCTTCCTTAATTAAGCTGAGATCTGAAGGATGACTTAGGCAAAGAAAGAGGAGAAAAGCCTGCAAATAGACGGTCGAGTATGTGTAAAGCCCTGAGGTGGCAAAGAACTTTAATATATGGTTGATATAAGCACTGACCAGTGCAGCTAGAAGCTAATCCCTCTGCTAAGAATGTCCTTATTCTGCTTTGTCTCATTATAAAATCATCCTAATCCCATTTCATCTTCAAATCAAAACCAGTTTCATCTGCAAATATAGATTACTTGTAAGTCTAAATATTTCACATTTCATCTTCCTTTATATCATATTATTTTCTGTATACCTGCTATCCAGTTGACACCTGTCTGGGCAGCGATAGTGTTAATCATCTTTGAATTCCCAGCTAGCTCAGTGCCTGGCAAACAGTAGACCTATATATTTGTTGGCCTCATATACAGATTGAAGACAATCATTTATTCACTGGTATGTCTCTAGATCACTTTCTCAGCCTCAGCACTATTGATACTTGAGGCCGGATAATTCTTTGTAATGCATTGTCCGATGTTTAGTGGATATCTGTCCACTCAATGCCTGCAGTACCTCTCCCTGCCAAGTCATGATAGTTGAAAATATCTCAGCATTCCCCTGGTCTGACTCCAGGTTTAAAAGAAAGAAAGAAAGAAAATTTCTCATCATTGCCAAATGTATCCTGGCAGGCAAAATAGTCTCCTGTTGAAAACCACCACTCTACACCTTGGAAGGCATCTCGCAGGCCTTGTCTGTTCGGTTCACTGTGGTGTCTTAAGAGCTTCACACCCTCAGGGCTACTTGGCTTCGTGGGAGCTAGAATAGGGGATCAGTGGGTTTGGTGTGATAGATTTTGATCTTCTCTGCCCTTTGCGTTATTTGCTATAGACTGCCACTCTCCGCCCCTATCTGAGTGCCGTGCGGGCCACGCTGCAGGCTGCCCTCTGCCTGGAGAACTTCTCCTCCCAGGTTGTGGAACGACACAACAAGCCGGAAGTGGAAGTCAGGTAGGGAAGGACAAGTCAAGGTGGGGATGAGGGGTGCAGCATGCAGATGGCTGCTGTCCAGAGGGTGCCATGAATTTATGTCCTGGAGTTGTCAGGACAGCTGCAGTTGACCTTTTGTCTTGGTGCTAGCTGAATAGTGAGTCCTGATTTGGAGTCAAGAAAATAGGGTCAGCTGGGCTTGGTGGCTCATGCCTGTAATCCCAGCACTTTGGGAGGCTGAGGCGGGTGGATCTCCTGAGGTCGAGAGTTCGAGACCAGCCTGATCAACATGGAGAAACCCCATCTGTACTAAAAATACAAAATTAGCTGGGCATGGTGGTGCATGCCTGTAATCCCAGCTACTCGGGAGGCTGAGGCAGGAGAATCGCTTGAACCTGGGAGGCAGAGATTGCGGTGAGCCAAGATTGTGCCATTGCACTCCAGCCTGGGCAGCGAGAGCAAAACTCTGTCTCAAAAAAAGAAGAAGAAAATAGGGTCAGTGGGTTGGCAGGACACAACCCAGGGGAGAAGACAAGATTGCTTGACTCAAGGTATGACTTCTCAGAGTAGGGCTGTTGATGAAGTCTCTACTGTGGCATTGTTGAAAATACTGGTAGTTTAAGGAATGGTCAGATTAGTTATTTACCTGAGATGCCATCTCCATACTTTCCTAATATAAGGATCAGGGATTTTTTTTTCCTACCAGCCTAGACCCTCTGACCCCCAATCCAAATACTCCATATTTTGAATGATTTTCTTACCTAGTTTCCATTTCATAAATATCTTTTTCCCCTTTAGAATTCAATCTAGAGGCCAAGCGCGATGGCTCACACCTATAATCTGAGCACTTTAGGAGGCTAAAGTGGGCAGATCGCTTGAGTCCAGGAGTTCAAGACCACCCTGGGCAATATGGCAAGACTCCATCTCTACCAAAAAAATATACAAAAATAGTCAGGTTTGGTGGTGCATGCCTGTAGTCCCAGCTTCTTGGGAGGCTGAGGTGGGAGGATCTCTTGAGCCTGGGAGGCAGAGGTTGCAGTGAGCCAACATTGTGACAGTGCACTCCAGCGTGGGTGAGACCTTATCTCAAAACATAAGTAAATAAAATTGAACCTGGTACATATGTAACTGAGATAAACTGGGTTACCACATTAAGTGATAACATTTAGTTTTGAATTTTAAAAATAATTGATAAGATATTAGGATGTGCCCTGTTATATTTGTTTAATGTTCATGATTTCCAGTGGGCCTTTGAAAATGATACCAGTTTAGAGACACCACACCACAATTACTATTACAGATCTCTAGGTATTTGGAGACATTACCTTGGAACCTGAACTCATAGGGGTCTCAGAGGCAAAAAAAGAAAAAAAGAATCATTTCTGGATTGATAATTAAAGGAAGCCAAACTATGTTCAATTTTAGTCTTTCTCTACTTCTAAGACAGGTATTCTCCCTGCATTTCTAAGTGGTATATTGGTTTGCCTTTACAGATTGTGTATCCCTTATGCAAAATGCTTGGGACCGGAGGTATTTTGGGTTGTGGAATATTTGCAGATACTTAACCAGTTGGGCATTCCTAATCCCAAATCCAAAATGCTCCAGTGAGCGTCTCCTTTGAGCATCCTGTCAGCTCTCAGAAACTGTCAGATTTTTTTCTTTTTCGAGATGGAGTCTCATTCTGTCGCCCAGGCTGGAGTAAAGTGGTGTGATCTTGGCTCATTGCAGCTGCCGCCTCCTGAATTGAAGCAATTCTTGTGCCTCAGCCTCCTGAGAAGCTGGGGTTATAGGGGTGTGCCACCACACCCGGCTAATTTTTATATTTTTAGTAGAGATGGGATTTCACCATGTTGGCCAGGCTGGTCTTGAACCCCTGACCTCAAGTGGTCCACCTGCCTCAGCCTCCCAAAGTGCTGGAATTAGAGGGATGAGCTACTATGCCCAGCCAGTTTCAGATTTTAGATTTCACATTTGCAGATTGGGGATATTTAACTTGTAGTTACTAAAATCAGCTGTCTTTTGTAAAGCTCCTACTATGTGCCAGGCACGCTATTAGTGACCCTTTTTTGATCTCTCTCAGTCCTTGCCAATGTAATAGGAATCAGAGTCATTTTACAGATGAGAAAATTGAGATTCCAACAGGGTAACTTGCCCAGGAAAGTAACAGAGGAGGCTGGATTTCAAAACCTTTTCGCCCTGACTTCAGAGCCTGTGCTCTTTCTGCTGAAGAACACACTCACTGGTCCCCATCTTGGAGCACCCCTGCTTGTGAGTCTTCTATTCCTTGGACTCTATGGTGTCATAGTGATTCCAGGACTTGCTGTGGGGTCACTCCGACTGTTCTGTCCCTCTATAGTACAGAGTACTCTGTGACATTGTGTTTTCAGGAGTAGCAAAGAACTCCTGTTACAACCTGTGACCATCAGCAGGAATGAGAAGGAAAAGGTTCTGATTGAGGGCTCCATCAACTCTGTCCGGGTCAGCATTGCTGTGAAACAGGTAAGTTCACCATGGAGGAGACGCAACATAAGGAGCTCTCTTTCAATCCAGGGGTCCCCATCTGAGAGATCAGTGTGCCAGATTCAGATGGAGTCTCACTCTTGTCGCCTAGGCTGGAGTGCAGTGGCACGATCTCAGCTCACTGCAACTTCTGCCTCTCAGGTTCAAGTAATTCTCTTGCCTCAGCCTCCTGAGTAGCTGGGATTATAGCCGCCCACCAACACGTCCATCTAATTTTTGTATTTTTAGTAGAGATGGGGTTTCACCATGTTGGTCAGGATGGTCTCAATCTCCTGACTGCAGGAGATCCGCCTGCCTCAGCCTCCCAAAGTGCTGGGATTACAGGCATGAGCCAGCGTGCCCAGCCAGTAGAGGGCAATTCTAAATTGTCAACAGGATAAAAACAAAACAGCATTATTAAATGCAGACTACATACTGTGTTCTACAGAAAGTTCTAACCCTGGGGCCTGCTTTCTTTGTTAGAGTGGGAGATTAACAAGTGTTGGGAGGTGTTAAGGCATACTAGCAACCAGCTGCAGAAGTCTTTCTTTAGAAATGTTGAGCGTTCAGGGCCGGGCACAGTGGCACGTGCCTATAATCCCAGCTACTTGGGAGGTTGAGGTACGAGAATCGCTTGGACCTGGGAGGTGGAGGTTGCAGTGAGCTGAGATTGTGCCGTTGCACTCCAGCCTGGGCGATAGTGAGACGTCATCTCAAAAAAAAAAAAAGAAATGTTGAGAGTTCAGAAGGGAGAAACTTCAGAGATTGTTGGATGTTCAGTGTTATTAAAGCAGACACCTCCTAAGGTTATCTCTGATAGCCCAGGTGGTGCTGCAACACACCCTGGGAAATGTAACACTAGTGAAGTGAGAATGGGAAGGGCAGCTTGGCGTATAGCTGTAGAGTCTGAAAGAAGCAATAAAAGACTCTGTTTGCCAGAATTACCTCTCTGGAATGGGTCCTCATTAAGAGATGCCCCAAGGTAGACCCTTGTTTCAGTTGGCAGCCAGGTTCCTGACTTCAGTGATCCTTCCGAGTACCAAACCTCACTGTCACCTGGGAGCTTTGGAGAAATTGGAGTCAAAAGATCAGGCTACAGGGTGTTTTTGGCTTGGGTGCTGGCTTTAGAGAAACCTTTCTCCCTTGCATTCCCCAGGCTGATGAGATCGAGAAGATTTTATGCCACAAATTCATGCGCTTCATGATGATGCGAGCAGAAAACTTCTTCATCCTTCGAAGGAAGCCTGTGGAGGTGAGACCTTGTGACCCATGAATTTGCAATACCCAGGGTCCTGCTACAGAATGGCCTCGAATTGTTTCTAGAACCTGGATTGCTGCTCTTCCAGCTGTTTGTCACCACTGCCTGAACTGAGAGTTGGCCTTCATCTCAGCTGGAATGGGAACCAAGAGGATCAGAAGCCTAGGAAAAGTTGGGTCTACCTCAGCCATAGAAAGGGCAAAAAAGGGCCAGGCACAGTGGTTCATGCCTGTAATCCCAACACTTTGGGAGGCTGAGGAGGGTGGATCATGAGGTCAGGAGTTCAAGACCAGCCTGGCCAAGATGGTGCCATCCCATCTCTACTAAAAATATAAAAGTAAGCCAGGTGTGATGGTGGGCACCTGTAATTCCAGCTACTCAGGAGGCTGTGGCAGAGAATTGCTTCAACCCTGGAGGCAGAGGTTGCAGTGAGCCGAGATTATGCCACTGCACTGCAGCCTGGGTGACAGAGTGAGACTCCATCTTAAAAAAAGAAAATGAAAAGGCAAAAAATACAAGATACATTGCTTATTCCCAGAGGCTACAGTCTAGCAGCAGAAAGAGCACAGTGATTTTTTTTTTTTTTTTTTTGGTTGGAGTTTTGCTCTTGTTTCCCAGGGTGGAGTACAATGATGTGATCTCGACTCACTGCAACTTCCACCTCCCAGGTTCAAACCGTTCTCCTGCCTCAGCCTCCTGAGCAGCTACCATGTGCTACCATGCCTGGTTAATTTTGTAATTTTAGTAGAGACGGGGTTTCACCATGTTGATCAGGCTGGTCTCGTGACCTCAGGTGATCCACCCATCTCGGCCTCCTAAAGTGAATCATCGTCTCTTAAAGCCACAGTTAACACTGGGTCAGTTGTTGCCTGACTTTGTACTTGGCCCTTCTCCACAGACTCCTTGCCAAGTCGACTTAAAGCATCCCCACAACTACCACACAGCAGGATGTGCCATCATCAGATACATCAGGCATGTTGGCCGAATTCTTCCTCATCCTGAGCCAAATTTTCTCTCCTGGTCCTAGATCTAACCTATGTGGCCACCTGGAGTGAATAAAATTCCTCTTCTTCACATACCCCTCCAGCAGAAAAAATACCTTAATCCCAGTCATCTTCCACATCATCTTTTTTCTGGACTAAATGTTCCCTGTTGTTTGATTAGATTCTTCTGTAGCAAGACTTCAAGTGCCTTGACTCATTCTGAATGCAGTGCTGTTTGTGCCACAGATAGTCTTCCAGAGATGTCTGATACAGAATTCTCAACTGGGTTGAGTTGCTTGGATCCAACCTAGACACCCTTCCCAGAGCAGGTGGGCTGCTGACTGGAAGGGTGTGTAGCTTGGGAGATCACAGCCAGCGAGAAACATGTGGATGAGTGGAGGACATGACCAGCTCAGTTCCCCTGGGATGCTAATTCTCTCCTGTTCCTTCCCTTCTTCCTCCCTGCTGTCTTCTTTCCTAGGGGTATGACATCAGCTTTCTGATCACCAACTTCCACACAGAGCAGATGTACAAACACAAGTTGGTGGACTTTGTGATCCACTTCATGGAGGAGATTGACAAGGAGATCAGTGAGATGAAGCTGTCAGTCAATGCCCGTGCCCGCATTGTGGCTGAGGAGTTCCTTAAGAATGTGAGTATGGGCTTTTCTGCTTTCCTTCCAGAGGCTGAAGGATCTGGAGGTCATGTTGAGAACTTAGCACCTGGTGGAAAAGGGGTGCTAGCAGTGTGTTTACAGGTATTGATCGACTTACGACCTTTGCAACTTAACGACCATTCGACTTTAAGACCACAATCGCTAGCCACGACTGCTCCGCGTCTGGCAGCGCAAACATTGCCCAGGTGGGCGTACGACAGTGCGGACCAGCTTCCAGCAGCACTACCATCTCCGCGTGCATATAGCCTACTCAACTTAACGACCAAATCGTGTTACGACCAGTCTGTCGGAACCAATCGTGGTCATAAGTGGAGCACTAGCTGTATATCTCCGGAGGCCTCTAGAACCCCTAGAACACAGCAGGTTGCTCAGGTGCTTTGGAGCTAGAGGACCCCAGGTTCATCTCTGAGCGCTTTAGGCATTTTCTATATTTTTGGGTGTCTAGGATGTCTCTTAGTCTCTCGTAGGAACTTGGACACTCATTTCTGCATCTCAGGATGTTCACAAAGTCCTTACCTCTATCTAGTTCAAACCCGAAGTGAGGCAAGTTAAGTCTGCATGTGAATTTTCCAGGAATATAGGACAGTTAGTCATGGTATAATTCCACTTCTCAAATAGACTTCAGTACTTTCCTTCAGCATCTGTTTCTTAGGTTTAAAGTCATGATTCCTTCAACCTGTTTTCCGTCACTTGCATGGCCTAGTCCTCCAGATTCCTCTTACATTGTTTATGCCTTTCCAATCGAAAGCACTGTAGTCATCTGAAGAGGTGGAATTACTTACATGATGACATAATTCTTAGTTGTTTAGATATTCGAGACATGCCTTCTTTTTTTTTTCTCCTTTTTCTAAACAATCTTTGGTTTGTTGACATGTTCCACCCAGAGTGGCTGTGATCTCTAGGCAGTAGACTTAGTGTGTACTCTCACCAGTGAGTGTACACCCAGTCCAGAAGGAGCTCAGATTGCTAAAAATGGAAATTATACCCGCATCCCCTGGGATTTAATTATACTGAGGGTGGCCAGCATACAAAGTAGCTGTGCTGTGTGCACAGATCAGCGTGGTTGTTGAGCTCAGTCAGCTGTGGAGGCAGACAACCTGTGTGTGAATCCAGGTTCCACCGCCTACTCAGACATGTCACTGAATTCTCAACTAAGCCTCAGTTTCCTTAGCTGTGAAATGAGAATTTGGTAGTTAATACGTATCTTTCAGAGTAGTTGAGCATTAAATGAAACCATATATGTAAAATATAGCACCTGGTACATAGTAAGCTTTCCATGTATTGCAGTACTAAAATTTTATGTCCAGGGTACTAGGAGTCCTCTAGATTGAACTGGAAGGGGAAAGTAGCTCTTGTTCCAATTGAATATTTGGCTCACTCATTCAACAATCATTTACTTATTTGTGATAATTACATCTCATAGAATTAGACACCTAAAAAAGCATGTCCACATGTCCCATTTATTACTCAAAACAATTTTTGAGTCAGCTATTATCACCATTTTAGAGATGAGTAAACTGGGACTCTGGAAGTAAAAGCACCTGTCCAAGGTCCCTCAGCCGGTAAAAGGAAGAACCAGAACGTGGAGCTGGGTTTTCTGACTCAGAGATCTAAGATAGTACCATAACCTGTGTCGGGTCACAAATTCAGGTGCATGCAAAGGTCGGGTGGCTGTGGAGTGGTTTGACTGTGGAGTATGGAGATGGCAGGGCGAGGAGCTGCTGAGCACATGCCTCATCTGCAGGGGCTGGCTCCCACACAGCTCCAGCCCATTGAGCCCCTAGATTTGGATTTGTATATGGTGTCTCCCATGTTTTCAAGGTTGGCAACTAATTCATATAAACGCCACGTGGGCCATACAATACTCATTTTTGGACTAGTTTCAGGCATGGGCATTGTTTCACAACCTTTGGTCTCTCAAATGTCCAGGACTGTCTTAGGCAGCATGGGGGACCTTTGAGGGCAGAAAACATTTCAAGGGCCAGATCATCCAGAGCTTGACCCAAAAGTACCAGAACCTGGATCCTTCTGCACTTGGCCCTTTGAGTCCCCAAAGCCCCTTGCATGTGAGCCCTCATGCCTAAAGAAAGAAACCTTAGTTCACCAAGCAAGATGCTGGCAGGGTTTCTAGCAGCTTCCATGCCAGGGCACAGGGGAGCTGTGGAGAAGCTCTCATGGCTGTTACTTTTTTGCTGCCTTATCTAGTGCTAGGCTTAGGGCTAGTGCCCATAGGTCACTTCTGAAAGCTGACTGAATTAGAGCAAGACCACAAGGTGTCCCGGGACTCAACTCTGCCCCTCAGATCTGAGCACAATGGCAGCTCTCAGGTTCATGCATTTCCTTAAAGCAGGCCCACCAGGATGCAATAATAACCACCATGTTCTGCCTCTTGGTTCTCTTGACAGTTTTAAACCATCTGGTTGGATCTTGTGGCCTTCCCCCTCAGACTCCCCATGTCTCCGTGAAGGCGTCCTGGAGTCACTCCCTAGAACAGCAGCGGCGGCAGCAGGGAGCTGGGTTAGGGTGGGCATTTGATATGGGAGGTGGGTGGTGTGCTTGCTAGCTGGGCAAGAAAGCAGCAGTGGACCTGCCCCAAGGCCACACGTGCCTGGTCAGGCTGGCTTCTGATGTTCAGTCCCCTGGGCCGGGACAGATTTTTTTAAATGTCTTGAGACTTAAACTCTGTGCTTAGAGGAGACTGTAACCTTTTTGTCTTTTTTTTTTTTTTTTTTTAAAAAAAAACAACGTCCACCTCCTGTGGCTGTGACTGGTCCCAGTGATTGTCCCTTATTGGTTGCTGTGGGTCTGGGCGGGCCTGGAGCCCAGAAGGCGACTATTTTTCCTCTCCTATGCCATCCCATGTGGGGAGGGAGGGAGGTTTCAGATTCCAGTTCCTCTCCCTTGCTCTTTTATTCCAAAGCCTCCTTGGGCCCAGTGTAAGTGGCGGGAACCCTCTGCCAGTTTCCTGAATTCTGCCTGAAGAAGGCCACCCAGCACTGGTTGGGGACAAGGGCCAAATTGGTGACCACCAGTCATGCCTACGACCTGGGGCCCAAAAGCCAGGCAACCTCTGGCTATAGGGGCCATTGGGTACCCTCCCAGTTGAGAGGGGCCGCTGTTTCGCCTTGTCTGTCAGTGCAGTGCCTGCCATAGGTGGCGAGGTGAGTCCTCCTCCAGAGCTTCCCAGCCTGGTCCTCCTCCTGCCTGCTCTGGCTCCTCTGCTCCCATGCTAGCTGTCCCTTTTCTAATTCTGGTGGATCCTCCCTCCCCTAATTAAAGTCTCTTTTTGCCCCTTTGGGGCTGCATGAGGTCTATGCTCTGTGTGTTTGTGTGAAAGGAAGGGGAGGTGGGGCTGCTTTTCCCTACGACCAGATGGCTGGTAATTGTGCCTGGAGCTCCCCATCAGGTACAGTGTCATGATTGGTCCTGTCATTATTCCTGCCAGGGGCCCATGTCCAGAGACCCCTTTCATTGCAGTCCAGGCACCATTCATTTTTGAAACTGTTCTCTCTGCCTATTCAGAGCTTTGGTGTTTTTTACATAATGATTTTACTTGGGCTAAAAAGTAACTACAGAGAAACAGTGCTCCCATTTGGTGGATAAGGAAACTGAGGTTCCAGACATGAGATGTAATAGCTTGCCTCAAATCTCAGCCAGTGAGCATGAGTAGACTTTTGCCTGTGTTAAAACAGTAATCACCATCCACAAGTGGCCATTTCAGTTTTAATTACTACAATTAAGTAAAGTGTAAAATCTAGTTCCCCTGTCCCACTGGCAACTTAGCAGCTACCAGTGACCGTACCATTTACAACAGCATATCCAACACATACACAGACATTCCCATCATTGCAGAAGGTTTCGTTGGTTAGTGCTACCTAGTGCAGCCTTCAAGTAACATCTTGAAGTGAAAAAACAAACCCCTTGTGTTTGAGTCCTGATTCTTCTTGCCAAATTTGGGCAAGTTATTTCTACTTTGTGTCTCAATTTCTTAGTCTATAAAGTGGAGATAATGAATATGAACAGTCTGACGTGGTCCCTGCCACACAGGCACTGACTGAATTGTAGTTGTTTGTTCTACCAGCCCAGTGGCTGGGCTGTTGAATAATTTCCAGTGTTCATGATGTTATTCTTGCCTTCAGACTTGGGAGGTCCAGGAAAAGAGCTAGGTGTGTTAAAGGTGCACTGAAGTGTTTCATATTTAATATTGGAAGTCTGGGGGCCAAAGGGGAAATATTTATAGGAGAGAGTGTCAGGTTAAGCTTCAAGAAGAGTTAACCTTTGAGCTGAGCTTTTTTCTTTTTTTTGAGACGGAGTCTTAACTCTGTTGGCCAGCCTGGAGTGTAGTGGTGCGATCTCAGCTCACTGCAACCTCCGCCTCCTGGGTTCAAGCAATTCCTCTCCCTCAGTCTCCCGAGAAGCTGGGATTATAGGCAGGCACCACCACGCCCAGCTAAGTTTATTTATTTTAGTAGAGATGTTTCACCATGCTGGCCAGGATGGTCTTGATCTCCTGACCTTGTGATCTGCCCACCTCGGCCTCCCAAAGTGCTGGGATTACAGGAGTGAGCCACCGCACCCAGCTGAGGTGAGCTTTCAAAAGGGATTCCTCCAGATGGCCAAAGGGGTCTCTTGAAGGGGTGATGTTAAAGGCAGGGGGTGAGGGCAACTTGAATAGCTATTGTCTCCATCCCTTTTTCTTCGAGAATTTTCTGAACCCAGGTTTGGGAGGAGTTTCACTCTTTTTTCCTGGAGTGCAATGGCGCGATCTTGGCTCACTGCAACCTCCGCCTCCTGGGTTCAGGCAATTCTCCTGCCTCAGCCTCCTGAGTAGCTGGGATTACAGGCACGCGCCACCATGCCCAGCTAATGTTTTGTATTTTTAGTAGAGATGGGTTTCACCATGTTGACCAGGATGGTCTCGATCTCTTGACCTAGTGATCCACCCGCCTCAGCCTCCCAAAGTGCTGGGATTACAGGCGTGAGCCACTGCGCCTGGCCCTTTTTTCATTTTTGAGATAGGGTCTCACAATGTCACCCAGGCTGGAATGCAGTGGCACAGTCATGGCTCACTGCATCCTCAGCTTCCCCAGGCTCCAGTGATTCTCTGACCACAGCTTCCTGAGTAGCCGGTACCACAGGCCTGTGCCACCACCCTGCCCAGCTAATTTTTTTTTTTAAGGTCTGTCTTATTTCCTGGCCTGCCTTGGGTGATCCTCCTGCCTCAGCCTCCAAAGTGCTATCATCCCCTTTATGACATTACCTTTGTGACCTACCCCTCCACCTTTCTGAATTAGGTGTTCCCCTCCAGGGCATATGGCCATGTATGTTCTAGCTTTGCAGTGAATGTTAAAGGTGCTCACAGTGAAACTGGGTGACTAATAGGGTCACTTAACTCTCACAGGAAAGCATTGCCTGCATGAGCCAGCCAAAACCCTCATTTGTCACGTATCTATCTCCCAGGGTCCAAATTCCCTAAATTGCCTCTCCTGGGGAGTATACTTTTCAGGAAGTCTAGCCATCAGCTAAAGGGGGGTTAGGGTCAGCTGGACAGAGAGTTGGGGGATCCACCTTCACTCTAAGAGCACATCTACCCAGTGACTAACAAAGCTTGGCTCTTGGACCAGGGTAGCCTATCCAACTCTGCCTGCATGAGCACTGCTAGAGTTTGCCTCTTAAACTGTGAGGTCCTTCTGTGACTTAACAGGCAACCTTCTGAGTGATTATATAGAGGGATGCCTAAGAGACAGGCTTTGGAGTCAGACCTGGGTTCCAATGTCACCTCTGCTCTGGTGTTTGAGGCAAATTGTTTAACCTCTTGGAGCCTTAAACTTTTGAGGATAATTCTTTACCAGTGCTTCCAAAGAGGTTGCTTACTCAGCCTGGGGCGGGGCATGACTGATCTATTACATTTCTTTCACAATTGACACAGATGATGTTTTTCCATTTTCAAGTTCCTGGGGAGGGTATGCTCTGCACTTTCTCATTACCCCCATATGCTGCCCTCTAAGGACACTACCCTAGGTCCATCTGCCAGGCCCTGCAGGTCTGATCTGGCCTCACCAGGCTCCAGCCACACTGGCTGCCTTGTTTGCACAGAGGCTCTTACCCTCCTCAGGGCTGTTGCTGGGACTGTCCCCTGCCTGAAGTGCTGTTCCTCCCCTTTCCCTGGTGACTCGTGACTCCTCGCATTTACACCTTCAACTTAAATATATCACCTCTTTAGAGAGGACATCCTCTACCCCCACCTTCCTGGTTTCACCTCTGCTTGTTGACTGCCCTTGTTATACCTGTAACTATTATCTTGTTACTTGCTTTTTATTCCCCTCGCACTGGGATGTAAGCTCCATGAGGTCAGGGACCATTCATCAGCGCCTATAAATACTGTGGCACCTAAGGGCGGTGGCACCCAGGAAGTATTGGATAAGGAACCGTGACACTAACTTTAAGTGGGACTCAGTGCTCTCTTCCGCTTTGAGTGCCCAGCTCATCAACGGTCTGGGTGAGGCTCCAGGTCTTAAAGAAGCCCTCGCTTGACTGCTTCAGGGCCCACCGCAGCCCCCAAACCAGCCCAGAGTGGTCTGATGGTGCCCAGGGAATGGTTTCCAAGGTAACAGCAAACGGGGAGGGGCTTGGAACGGAGGACAGGGCTCGAGCCTGGGCGGGCCCTCCTGGGAGAAGAAGCGGCGACGCGGAGGGGAGGCGGGAACAGGGGTGCTGGGAGGGCGCGCGCGGCGAGGGGCACATGCAGGGCCCCGGCGCGCCACTGCTCCTTAGTGCGGGGGAACTGGGGCCTGGGCGCCGGGGCTTGGCCTCCTGGTACTGCCAGGAGGGCGGCTCAGTGTGCCACTGGCTGCGGAAGCCGCAGCCTCCCGACCCACGCATCAGTTTACCCTCCGCATGCCGCTCCGATTTCCGTCTGCCAGGGAGGCCACCTTGGCCCGGCCCCGCGTCCGCCCAGCCCGAGGAGGGCCGTGCAGGCAGAAGCGAGGCAGGCAGCCCCGCCCCTGCGCGTCGCCTTGGCCGGGCCTTCAGGACGCCGGTCCTCGGCACCCAAGCCCAGGGCGACGTGGATGCCCGCCCCCTCGGCTCCCCGCACAAGTTGGTCCTGGATGAGCCCTCGCCGCAGGATGGTGAGGCCCCGTGCGACCCGCTTGCCCTGGCCTACGGCGGCTGCGAGGACGAGAAGACACTGGGGTGGAGGGAGGGGGTCGGGAGAAAAGCGGCCGAGGGTGGGCATCCGGATGAAGGCAGGAGGAAGAGAATCGGCGCCTTCCTCCGATTCTATCGGCGGCCAGAGAAGATCCTAGGCAGAGACCCTGGACCAAGCCCCAGCCTACCCCGCCCCTACTCCGCATCTTTCTGCAGGTTCCCCGGTCCTCTGGCGACGATTCTCCAAGGCGTCTCACATGAACCGGCTCCAAAATGCGAAAATCCACGTGGAGAGAGCTGTCAAGGTTGGACGAGGGGCGGGGCGCTTAGAAAGGACCCTGGGAACGGTTCAGCCGGTCTCCCTGCGGTGTTTTCTTACATCCTTAAAAAACAAAAACAAAAGAGAAAACAACAGCAAAACCCTCAACCCCCACACCCATCTTCAGCTACCCCCCCATTTACCCCTTCTGCACCAAACTCCTGGGCTCCCTCTACTCTGGTTCCCTGCGATGTCCCACTCTAATTAAGGTGCCCTGGTGAGTTCCGGGAGCCAAACCCAGCAGCGCCTTTCTCTCTTAATCTCGGTTGGGCACACAGTATCTTTCTGCACCACTGCCCACACACTTCCCCTTGGCTGTCTGACTGCACGCTCCTAGTTTTCCTTTCTCCCTCTTTGGCTGCTGCTTTTCAGCACTCTTTGAAGGTTTCTCAGCCATTAGTGGCCCCCTGGCCCCTTCCCCAGGTCTGTCTCCTTTGGCTCTGTCCTTAGCTCTAAGTCCAGTCAGTGTGCTGTACCTCTGTGCCCCTTCCAGCCCAGCTTCGAACTCCACACCCTGTAGATCCAGGCCCCTACCTGTCATCTACACCCAGAGAACTAAACAAGCATTTCAAATTCATGTTCCAAACCAGACTGATTTTCCTGCCCAAACCTGTCATCCTTCCCAGTCTCTGGTCTTTCCCATCTCTCAGTCGCTCATGTCAGAAATCTCGTCTTTCTGTTTCTTCACCCACAGGTCTAATCCCATCAGCAAAACCACTTCAAAACCATTTGCAACTCTACCACCTTCTCCCATCTGTGTTGTAACCACCCTCATTTTAGTAATTGTGATTTCTCTCCTATGCAAACCATGACAGCCTCCTAGTGGGTCTGTCGCCATCCCTGTCCTGTCATCTTTTTGCCATACAACAGCAAGCCAAGCTTAGAAAGATTTCCTTAGTTAGCCTTTATTGCTCACGACACTGTATAAAATCCAAGTCTGTTCCAAGGCCTGCAGGGCCTTCCACAGTCTGGCCACTGCCTACCTCTTCTGGGGCTCTCCCCATCGTTTTCCATCTCCACTCACTCTGGTCTCCCTTCAGTTCCTTCTGACCTCTCTCCAGCCTCAAGACCTTTGCACATGCATTCCCCTCTGCCTAAACCACAATTTCCCAGCTCTGTACATTCATGGCTTCCTTTCAACCTTCCCTGACCATGTTTTTCTAAGTAGTTTCTCTGGATCCCCATTAAGTATGCAATTTCTAGAGCCAAACTGCCAGGATTTAAATCTCTGCTCTTTTGCTTAACCACTGTATGGCCTCAGGCAGGCTGCTCAACTTATCTACGCTTCTGTTTCATAGCCAGTAAAATGGGGATAACAGCATCTAATAAAAATGCATCCTATTGGCCAGGCATGGTGGCTCACACCTGTAATCCCAGCACTTTGGGAGGCTGAGGCAGGAGGATCACTTGAGGCCAGGAATTCGAGACTAGCCTGTGCCAACACAGTGAAACCCAGTCTCTACCAAAAAATATAAAAATTATCTGGGCGCCAGGTGTGGTAGCTGACACTTTTAATCCCAGCACTTTGGGAGGCCAAGGTGAGTGGATCACCTGAGGTCAGGAGTTTGAGACCAGCATGGCCAATATGGTGAAACTCCATCTCTACTAAAAATACAAAAATCAGCCAGATGTGCTGGCACACACCTGTACTCCCAGCTACTCACGAGGCAGGAGAATCACTCAAACCTGGGAAGTGGAGGCTGCAGTGAGCCGAGATTGTGCCACTGCACTCCAGCCTGGGAGACAGAGCAAGACTCCATCTCAAAAAAAAAAAAAAAAATTATCTGGGCATGGTGGCACGCACCTGTAATTCTAGGTACTCAGGGAGGCTTAGGCAGGAGAATTGCTTGAACCTAGGAGCAGAGGGTGCAGTGAAGATCGTGCCACGACACTCCTGCCTGGGCAATGGAGTGAGACCCTGTCTCAAACAAAATAAAGTAAAAAGGCATAGTATTGTTAGTAATGCATGTAAGCTCTCAGCACATAGTAGGTCCTCAATAAGTATTAGCCATTGCCATTATCATTATTACCATGCATATTTATTTCTCTACTTGTTTATAAACAAGTCTGTCTCTCCTATGGAATATAAAAATTTCCTGATGGCAGAGTCCATAACTATCTGGTTCACCTTTATATCCCCTATGCCTGGCACTTAGGCAATACTTATTGAAGAAGTATTCATCTCTCACCTTGTAGCAGAAGAAGATCTTTACCATCCAAGGCCGCTACCCGGTGATCCGGTGTCTCTTGTGCCAGAGGGGCTGGGTGGAGAAGAAGATGGTCCATTGCTCAGGCTCCACCCTGCTGCCACTCCAGAAGGACCCGGATAGTTCAGTGATGGGTGACAGTGACACCACTGAGGATGGTGAGCGGTTCCCTCCCTTTCTGCAGCTGTCCCTCCTGAGTCCCTTTCCTTTGGTTCCCACTGTCCCAGGGTGGAGACCTTATGGGCTATGGGGCAGGGAGAGGGGCCTCATCAGCTCTGGGCTCTGCATCCACAGAGGATGAAGATGAGGATGAGGAGCTCCAGCCACCACAGCTGTTCGACTTTGATGATTTACTGAAATTTGATGACCTAGATGGAACACATTCTCTGATGGTGAGGTCCCTGGGGGCCAAGATGAAACAAGGGCTGTCTGCTTAGAGGGAGAGCACTGGTGTCCAGCTGGGTGAACTCAGACAAGTCCTTTTTTTTCTGGGCCACAGTTTCCCTATCTGTAGTAAAAACTGCCTCTTTAAAGGCTGGATAGAGCTAGGCATGGTGGCTCATGCCTGTGGTCCCAGCTAATTAGGAGGCTGAGGTGGGAGGATGACTTGAGGCTAGGAGTTCAAGACCAGCCTGGGAAACATAGTAAGATCCAGTCTCTACAAAAAATGTAGAAAAACATTATCCAGGTATGGTGGCATGTTCATGTAGTCCCAGCTACTTGGGAGGTTACCCGTGAGTTACAGGCTGCAGTGAGCTATGAGCCTGCTACTGCACTCCAGCCTGGGCAGTAGAGCAAGACTCTATCTCTGAAAAAGGAATAAGTGAGCCGGGCGCGGTGGCTCAAGCCTGTAATCCCAGCACTTTGGGAGGCCGAGGCGGGTGGATCACGAGGTCAAGAGATCGAGACCATCCTGGTCAACATGGTGAAACCCCGTCTCTACTGAAACTACAAAAAATTAGCTGGGCATGGTGGTGCGTGCCTGTAATCCCATCTACTCAGGAGGCTGAGGCAGGAGAATTGCCTGAACCCAGGAGACGGAGGTTGCGGTGAGCCGAGATCGCGCCATTGCACTCCAGCCTGGGTAACAAGAGCGAAACTCCATCTCAAAAAAAAAAAAAAAAAAAAAAAA
>NW_022436963.1:35657489-35678379 GCF_009761245.1 Sapajus apella
GAAAAAAAAAAAAAAAAAAAAAAAAGAAAAAGGAATAAGTGAATAAAGGCTGGCTAGGCCTGCAGAGTGAGGAGGGACACAGCCCTGCTGTGAACCATCTGGCCTGGATTCAGAACTCTGCTAGGTCATATCAGATGCCAGCACAGCCTCCATGTATGGTAGCTCACTCTTCAAATAAAAACCACATAGTTCCCTTTCTTCTGCTGTTAGTAAGTGAAGGCAGGAAGGAAGGACTTTAAAAGCTCTGGAAGAGGCTGAGCAGGGTGGCTTATGCCTGTAATCCCAGTACTTTAGGAGACCAAGGCGGGCTGATCCCTGAGATCAGGAGTTTGAGACCAGCCTGGCCAACATGGTGAAACCTCATCTCTACTAAAAAAAAAAAAAAAAATACAAAAAAATTAGCCAGGTGTGGTGGCAAGCACCTGTAATCCCAGCTACTCAGGAGGCTGAGGCAGGAGAATCATGTGAATCTGGGAGGCGAAGGTTGCAGTGAGCCAAGATTGCATCACTGCACTCCAGCCTGGGTGACAGAGGGCGACTCCATCTCAAAAAATAAAAATAAAAAATAAAATAAAGGCCGGGTACAGTGGCTCATGCCTATAATCCTAGCACATTGGGAGGCTGAGGCTGGTGGAACATCTCGAACTCCTGAGGTCAGGAGTTCGAGACTAACCTGGCCAACGTGGTGAAACCCCATTTCTACTAAAAAAAATAGAAAAATGAGCTGGGTATAGTGGCACATGCCTGTAATCCCAGCTACTTGGGAGGCTGAGGCAGGAGAATTGCTTGAATCTGGGTAGCAAAGGTTGCAGTGACCAGAGATCGCACCACTGCATTCCAGCCTGGGCAACAGAGTGAGACTCCATCTCAAAAATAAAAATACAAAAGTTAGGTGTGCTGGTGGGCACCTGTAAACACAGCTACTCAGGCGGCTGAGGCAGGAGAATTGCTTGAACCTGGGAGGCAGAGGTTGTAGTGAGCTGAGATCGCACTAGTGTACCATAGCCTGGGTGACAGAACAAGTGATACTTCATCTAAAAAAAAAAAATGGCTGGGCACAGTGGCTCACGCCTGTAATCCCAGCACTTTGGGAGGCCAAGGTGGACAGATCACAAGGTCAGGAGATCAAGACCATCCTGGCTAACCTGGTAAAACAGCCTCTACTAAAAATAAAAAAAAATTAGGTGGGGGTGGTGGCATGCACCTGTAGTCCCAGCTACTCGGGAGGCTGAGACAGGAGACTTGCTTGAACCTGGGAGGTGGAAGTTGCAGTGGGCCAAGATCGCACCACTGCACTCACTCCAACCTGGGCAACAGAGTGAGACTCCATCTCAAAAAAAAAAAAAAAAAAAAAAAAAAAAAAAAAAAAAAAAAAAAAAAACAAACCCACAACAAAACAAAACAAAACAAAATCTGAAAGAGACGGTTGTGATGGTGTGGAGGACATGCATGTTGAGGTTTGCAACTTGGCAGTGCCACTTACTAAGTTGAATTATACAAAATTGCCATTTCTGGCTGGGCACAGTAGGTCATGCCTGTAATCCCAGTGCTTTGGGAAGCCAAGGTGGGCAGATCATTTGAGGTCAGGAGTTCAAGACCAGCCTGGGGAACAGGGTGAAACCCCATCTCTACTAAAAATGCAAAAAAAAAATTAGCTGGGCATGGTGGTGCACACCTAGTAGCTTCCCAGCTACTAGGGAAGCTGAGGCAGAAGAATCACTTGAACCCAGGAGACGGAGGTTGCAGTGAGCCAAAATCACACTGCTTCGCTTCAGCCTGGGTAACAGAGTCAGACTCCGTCTCAAAAAAAAAAAAAAAAAAGCCATTTCTCTATGTCAGGAATGGTTGAATATTGGCAACTTCATATGTATCAATCTCCTGAGCCCTTGGGCAAGTCACTTGCCTCCCTATACCTTGGTTTCCTCATCTGTGAAACAGAGATAACAGTAGCCCCTATCACACAAAATTGTGGTGAGCTTTGAATGAACTCAAATGAAAGGTGCTTAGAAAGACATATGCTGACACTGGTTATGAATAATTATCCCACCTCCCAGAGTTGTAGGAAGGATGGAGAGGTGGGGTCCATGAGATAGCCTTTGTCACAGGCTGTGTGCCCATCAGCTTGGAGTCACCGTCCTGTCCCTGGGCAAGTCACTGATGACCATGTGCCAAAACAAGGTGTGACTTTGTCCTGTCCCTGGGCAAGTCACTGATGACCATAGGCCAAAACAAGCTGTGCAGTTTTGTCACTGCTTGGGGACACCCTTAGGGGCTCTGCCCCCTCAGCGGCTAACTCCATAGGTGTTATGGAGACATAGGTCTATGTCTCAGTCTTCGGAATTTGCTGTGGTTTGATGAGGCTGATGCTAACTCCTTCTCACACTGCTACTGCCTGGAGGCTGAGAATGACAAGCCTCATAGGACACCTTAAACAGTGACAAAGGGAGGCAGAAGGGAGCCTTTGGCCTCCCTAAGACCAAAAGGAGGTTGAAAGGCTGGCCTGCTCTCTGCCCACCTGTGCCCTGGCAGAAGAGAAGTCTTTTCTTGCCTTACACAAAGATGATGTGTGGGCTAGAGGCCACCTTGGAAACATCTGCATCCTCTCCTTCCTGTTCACCCACCCTGCTCAGCAGGACAGGGAGAAGCTGCTTTAGGTCCTGCTACCCACACTGGTCTCTTTCTATCTCCTCCCCTTCTCTCTAGTCTCGCATGGTTCGGAATGAGACCCCCTACTTCATCTGGACCACTCGGCGGGACGTGCTTGACTATCGCTTCCTCTCTAAGGATCAGATGATAAACCACTACGCCCGGGCTGGCTCCTTTACCACAAAGGTAGGCTCCCCAGAGCAGGCAGGGCAGCTTCCAACTCCTTGCCCTTGGGCTGGCAGCCCTGCTTCCCACTCTCCTTGTCAGTAAGTGGAAGTTCTCAGTACAAGAGGAAGTATATAATTCAGATTTGGAGTCTGACCAGTATCTGACTGGTTCAGATCCAACCCCTGTGTGGTATCTGGCATGTATAGACAGAGCCCATGGTGACTAAAATGGGCTCCAGCATTCAAATGGGTCTGGAGGTAGAACAGTTACCAAATCCAGTGATAGTGAACAAGTAGGCTCTTACCTCCTAAGCCGAAGATATCTGGCTAATGGACCCATTCTGTCTTACCTAGGTTTCTTTGTTTTTGTTTTGTTTTATTTTGTTTTTGAGAAAAGTGCAGTGGTGCAATCTTGGCCCACTGCAACCTCTGTCTCCTGGGTTCAAGCAATTCTCCTGCCTCAGCCTCCTGAGTAGCTGTGACTACAGGTGTATGCCACCACATCCGGCTGATTTTTGTATTTTTAGTAGAGACGGCTTTTCACCATGTTGGCCAGGCTGGTCTCAAACTCATGACCTCAGGTGATCCACCTCCCTCAGCTTCCCAAAGTGCTGGGATTACAGGCATGAGCCAGCATGCCCAGCTTACCTGGGTTTCTTAGCAAGTAACTTTGCCTCTCTGAGTCTCAGTTTCCTCACCTTTCAATGAGAATACCAGTAAGGCCTATCTTCTGGGGTTGTGGCAAGGACGAAGGGCTTTATAATAATGACCTGCCATTATATTATTGATGTGGGTTAGGAAGGATTCTAGAGGAAGCAGCTCTTTTTTTGTTTTATTTTTAAGAGGTGGGGTCTTGCTATGTTGCCCAGGCTGGTCTTGAACTCCTGGCCTCTGGCCTCAGGCAATCCTCCCACCTCAGCCTCCCAGAGTGCTGGGATTACAGGTGTGAGCTATCACACCTGGCCTTGGCAGCTCTTTTAAGAATGTGAAAGGGTGGACAGGAGGGACGTCAGACATTCTTGGCAAAGGATACCACCCAGGCAAACATATGGTGATAGATGTGAGCAAGTCAGACCAAGCAAGTGGGGCCAAGGCTCTGAGAGCATCCAGGTGGGATGCTTTCTGAGCTGTCTGGGTGTGTGATGAGTGTGGGCAGTCCTGTCCTGCCCCCTCAGCGGCTAACTCCATAGGTGGGTCTATGTCTCAATCTCCGGAATTTGCCATGGTTTGATGAGGCTGATGCCGACTCCTTCTTCCCACGCTGCTACCGCCTGGGGGCTGAGGATGACAAAAAAGCCTTCATAGGTAAGGAGACCCCCAGCCCCATGCCTGGACCTGAGGCTGAAGGAGCAGGGCTGAAGACCTGGCTCATATTGGAGAGCAACAGGATTCTCTTCATGCCCTCATCTGCCCCAGCAGACTTCCTTCCCTACCCTCAATCTTTATCCTTCCCTAATGTGCCCTCCCTTAATGAGCCCCTTAGCTTGGTCAACTCTGACCTCCAGAAAAGCTCAGGTAGCATGGTTTATATTGTAGAGCGGGTTCTAAAAGTTGCTCAGTCCCTTGAGTTTGGAATCCAGAACAGATTCCAGGCTTATGTCAAGTTCCACTAGTTGAATTGGGTTCCAGAAAAGGCAGCAGGCTTTGGGTTTCTAAGGCAGACTAGGTTCCAATTCCACAGTATGTTCTAAATTCAGGTTAGAATTTGGATCCAGATTCTGTGCCAGGTTTAAATTACATTCGAAATCTGAAATAGGACACAGTCTGGTTCTCGGGGTAGAATAAGTATTAAAAATAGATCATGAACAGATGAAATAAATCAGACAGTGGGTCCAGGCCAGATTCCGAAGGTAGAATATGAGCCAAGTCAGGTAAGATTTGGGATTTGGTTCCACAACTGAAACAGGAGCAAGTTCTAAACTCAGGCTCTAGAGTCAGAAAAGGTAGAGTCAGGTTCCGGATCCAAAATGGGGCAAGTCATGATCAGGTTCCGGAACCAGAACAGGCCTCAAGCCTAGAGGCTGAGCAGGGTATCCCATGCCCCGGGAGCAGAAGATTTCTGGCTGACAGCTGCCCGCAACGTTCTCAAGCTGGTGGTAAAGTCTGAGTGGAAGTCATACCCTATACAGGCAGAAGAGGAAGAAGCCACAGGTAAGTACTGTGGTTATCTCCACTCTCCCACCCATTTATCCTCCACCCATCCATCCTTCCACTGATCTGCCCATCCACCTGTCTATTCATCCACCCACCTACTTGTTCATCCACACATCTGTGTATGATTCATATCTACCCATCCATCCATCCACCCACCCATGTATCCATCCATCCATTCACCCATCCACCCACTTATTCACCCACTCTTTGATCTACCGATTTACCCACCCACCCTTCCACTCATCCTTCCATCCTCTCACCTGTCACCCTTTGTTAATCTCTTCACCTACCTGACATTAGCTTCATACTCCCGGTCCAGCTATCCGCTCCCTGCCTACCTGTCCTTCCACAGGTCCGTCAACCCATCTCTCTACCTCCTATTCTATTGTCCTCTCCCCTACCTATCTGTCCTCCAGTCCATCCACTCATCCATTTTTCTGTCCCAGGTACCTAGACACTTGTCTTCTCATCTATGTGTTAGTTGATCCACTCCTCATTCAGCCCTCCCATGGGCCTGGCATGTGGCCGAGCACCCTGGAGAGGGCTTCAGGTCTCTGAGGAGAAGGAAGCAGTGAAACCGGGCTTTACACATGGCCTGAGGACACCTTGGGCCTGAACATAAGGAACAGCTGGGATTGGAGGGGGACACAGTGGAATGCTCACTATCACTGCATGCCAGCCAACCACTGCCTGGCCTTTCCCTTTCTGGATTTAGCTCCTGTCTCCAGGCTCCTAGTCCTGTAATCCAGGGACCCATCAGCGAGGGATTCAGGGAAGTAGAGGCAGCTCTCCAGGAAGGAAGACAGTCCTGTCTCTTCCAGAGGGAGATCTCCCCATTGCTGTCTTTTGTGTGTGTCACGTACAAGGAAGGCTTGGTTGTGTGCCAGGATAAGGGTTACAAGGGCCTCGGGTGTGGCCAGAGACCCCGTGCTTAAGCTTTTATGATATAGGTCAGGCTGAGGGCCTCAGCTGTATATGAAGATCTTTAGAGCATTGTGATGTTCAGGGGTGAGTCAGGTTTGTGGGTGTGCATGGGGTCTTCTGAAGGGTCAGTTTCTGTAATCACTTTCAAGTGTGTGTCAGGGCCTTGTACAGTAGCAGTGCACACAGAGGTCAGTGTTTCTGTGGGCTAAGGGTTGTAGCTCTTTATCAAGATTCTGGGAATGGGTCTCGATTCCTGGTGTGTGGACTTAAGGAGCTGTGTCAGACTTGGGGGAGGGGTATTCATGTATAACTGAGTTCACAAAGGCCAAAGCTCCCAGGTGCATTTTAGGCAGAGCCTCAGGTGTGTCAGAGGTCCCAGGGGCAGAGAGGCTGTAGGTGTGTGCCATGGCTATAGGTGCTGTTAGATGCCTTGGGGACACTTAGGGTGGAGCCTTAAGTGAGTGACAGGTCCTGGGACAGTGGGAGCCAAGGGCAGGTGCTAGAGTTGCAGTGAATTTAGAGCAAAGCCTCAGCTAAGTGACACATCCCAGGGCAGTAGGGGATCTATCTAGGTTCGTGCTGTGCCTCAAGTAAGTGATAGGCCTTAGGAGAATGGGGGCTGTGGCATGTGTCAGATTACCTGCCTTGATGTGGGATCATGACAGGCCCCTCCCTATGCGCAGGAGACAAGCAACCTAAGAAACAGGAGAAAAACCAAGTGTTGGTGTCCCCAGAGTTTGTGGATGAAGCTCTGTGTGTGTGTGAAGAGTATCTTAGCAACCTGGCTCACATGGACATCGACAAGGACCTGGAGGCCCCGCTGTACCTCAGCCCCAAGGACTGGTCCCTCTTCCTCCAGCGCTACTACCAAGTGGTCCAGTGAGTCCCCTGCAGCTGGGACCTTGGGCTGTGGGCAGGTGCTTAGGGACAGACCCTCTTTTTCTCATGCAGCCCCCACTCCTTCCCGAAGCCTCTGGCTCTTGTTTGCCCTGCTGCTCTTCTGCTCGGGAACCCTCAAGGACTCTCACTGCCTCCATGATAGGGTCTGGGCCACTCTTTCTGATTCTTGGCATAGCATAGTCACTAAGAGCATGTGCCGCCAAGTGGACAGCACCTTGCCCAAAGTGTGTGCACAGAGGTTAATTCTACAGGAAGTAAATAGATTTTATGAAAAGAGGGCTTTTGTGGTCCATCACATTGGGAAAACATTGGATTAAGCAGTTAATTAGAGGCTTTCCTGGTGCAGGACTCTTTGGAACCTATAGGTGGTGCAAGCCTATGGAGAGTGTGTGCAGCATATCCTGTACTTAAGGGAGCCCAGTGCCCTGCCTCCTCGCAAGCATCCTGAGTGGCAGTGTTTTCAGAACACACTTTGGGAAAAGGTTCTTAGGTAGAGGAAGGGAGGATCAGGGTGAGCCTGGTGCTGCTTTAGGGAGATTCCATTCAGCAGAAGCATGCAGGAGGGACTAGAGGGAGAATAGCACTAAGGCAGAACACACAGTAAGCAATTTTTGAGCAACTACTATGTGCCAAGGATTATGCCAGGTTCCAGAAATGAAGTTGTAGCCCTTGTTCCCAACTGGGACACGGTAAAGCTACCCATCTTAAATTAAGAGTTATCAAGGTGGCCAGGAGCGGTGGCTCACACCTGTAATCCCAGTACTTTGGGAGGCCGAGATGGGCAGATCACTTGAGGTCAAGAGTTCGATACCAGCCTGGCCAACATAGTGAAACCCCATCTCTACTAAAAATATGAAAATTAGCTGGGATGGTGTCATCCTGTAATCCCAGCTACTCGGGAGGCTGAGACAGGAGAACTGCTTGAACCCGGGAGGCAGAGGTTGCAGCAAGCTGAGATCATACCACTGCACTCCAGCCTGGATGAGAGTGAGACTCTGTCTCAAGAAAGAAAAAAAAAAATCAAGGCTTAGAACATTAATTGTAAAATATATGAGTCCTTTTTATTTCTGGTACGTAGGGGCAAGTTCTAGAGGGCTATAGGACACTCTCTAAAATCGGGATTACATAAAATATTGCATCATATAATAGACGTACACAGTGTTGAATGGTTCAGTACAAATGACCAGCATTCATTCATTTCTTCAATATTTTATTTATTTATTTATTATTTAGTGTGTGTGTGTGTGTATGTGTGTGTGTATGGCAGAGTTTTGCTGTTGTTGCCTAGGCTAGGGCGCAATGGCGCCATCTCAGCTCACCACAACCTCTGCCTCCCGGGCTCAAGTGGTTCTCCTAACTCAGCCTCCCGAGTAGCTGGCATTGCAGGCATGTGCCACCATGCTCGGCTAATTTTATTTTTTATTTTTTTAGAAGAGACCGGGTTTCTCCATGTTGGTCAGGCTGGTCTCATACTCCTAACTTCAGGTGATTCACCCACCTTGGCCTCCTAAAGTACTGGGATTACAGGCATGTGCCACCATGCCTAGCTAATTTTATGTTTTTAGAAGAGACGGGGTTTCTCCATGTTGGTCAGGCTGGTCTTGTACTCCTGACTTCAGGTGATTCGCCCACCTTGGCCTCCTAAAGTGCTGGGATTACAGGTGTGAGCCACCACACCCGGCAATATTTTATTTCTATTTTTTTGAGACAGAGGCTGGAGTGCAGTGGTGCAGTCTTGTCTCACCGCAACCTTTGCCTCCCAGGCTCAAGTGATTCTCCCACTTCAGCCTTCTGAGTAGCTAGGATTATGGGTATGTGCCACCAGGCCTAGCTAATCTTAGTGTGCTTAGTGTGATATATATATATGTATATTTGTAAAGACATGGTTTTACCACATTGACCAGGCTGGTCTTGAACTCCTGAGCTCAAACACTCCCCACATCTTGGCCTCCCAAAGTGCTGGGATTACAGACGTGAGCCACTGCACCCAGCCTGATCCATTCAATATTTACGGTTATGCTTCTCAATTTAAAAAAAAAAAAAAACAAACAAATCCGCTGGGCATGGTGGCTCACACCTGTAATCCCAGCACTTTGGGAGGCTGAGGTGGGTGGATCATGAAGTCAGGAGTTCGAGACCAGCCTGGCCAATATGCTGAAACCCCATCTTTACTAAAAATACTGGGCATGGTGGTGTATGCCTATAGTCCCAGCTACTCGGTAGGCTGAGACAGGAGACTCCATATCAAAAAAAAAGAATCCATCTCAAAAACAAACAGACAAAAATATCTTTGCCTCCCCAGCCAGTTGTTGTTTTTCTAATACTGGATTTTAAGAACTAAGCCAGCCAGGTTTTCATCAAGGCTGACTTTTCATTAAAATACTGGTGTTTTTTCTTTTCGCTAACTATAAAATCATATTGTCATGTCGAATATACTTTTTCAAATTACACGTGCTCCTGCCACTCCTGTGTGACATTTTTCTGGGCCACATCACAGACTACTGTACTGAGTAGATACTTCATGCTATGGGCCACAGAGAATTTTTTTCAGGATGTTAAGTGTGAGTACCCCTGGGAGACCTTGCCAAGCCCCCTGCATCTGGCTGTCCCTGTTCCTGGCACTGCCCCAATGACTGCTGCTGCCTTCTTAAAAAAGAGCAAGTTTTCCACAACTGGTAACATTCAAGATGTAAAAGTATCACAGAGTTAGCTTCCTCTGAATAGGAGACTCCTGTCCTATTCAGTCAGAAGAAAAGAAATGGGAGAGTCTGGATCAGACACGATCTGGGATATTTTGTGACTTGGTTTAGTTCAGGACGTTTTCTGTCCTGTAGAGAACAGGACGTTTTCTGTCCCTCTTTGTTCATGAACCCCTGTCTGTGCAGTCCAGTTGCTGAGGCAAGCTCCTGCCAAAGTACTTGCTGAGGCAGCCATTCATTCATTGAGCAAACTTTTAGGGAGCACCTGCTGAGTGCCAGGTGTGGTGCTTGGGGATGGGGAATAGAGCAGAGAACAACTACGAAAAATGTTCCTGCTCTTATGGAGTTTACATTCTAGTTAGGGGATTCAGACAATTACCAAATAAGCAGATGTGTCAGGTGAGGGTAAATGATGAGGAGAAAACAACAAGAAAAGGTGTGATACAGATGTGCTTGAAAGAAATTAGTTTAACATTGTATCAGCCAATGTTAGGCCCAGATTTAAGAGGGGAATGAACCCCAAAAAGCACCTATAGGTGAAGGAATCAGACAGGACAGAGTTTGAATCCCGGCAGAACCATTCAACTCTCAGTGTATGGCCTTGGGTAAGTCCCTTAACTCTCAAAGCTTCAGTTTGCTTTTCTTTTCTTTTTCTTTTTCTTTTTCTTTCTTTTCTTTTCTTTTTTTTTTTTTTTTTTTTTTTTTTTGAGATGGAGTCTTGCTCTATTGCCCAGGCTGGAGTGCAGTGGCGCAGTCTTGGCTCACTGCAACCTCTGCCTCTTGGGTTCAAGCAATTCTCTTGCCTCAGCCTCCTGAGTAGCTGGGATTACAGGCACACGCCACCACACCTGGCTAATTTTTGTATTTTTAGTAGAGATGGGGGTTTGCCATGTTGGCCAGGCTGGCCTCAAGCTCCTGATCTGCCCACCTTGGCCTTCCAAAGTGCTGCTGGGATTACAGGCATGAGCCACTGCACCTGGCCCAGTTTATATTTCTCTAAAATGGGACCAGGGCTGGATGTGGTAGCTCATGCCTGTAATCCCAGCACTTTGGAAGGCTGAGGTAGGAGGATTGCCTGAGGCCAGGAGTTCAAGACCAGCCTAGGTAATGTAAGACCCATCTCTGCAAAAAAAAAAAATTAGCCTGGGTGTGGTGGTGCATGCCTGTAGTTCCAACTACTTGGGAGGCTGAGAGTTGGACCCAGGAGTTCCTGGCTGCAGTGAGCCATGATTACATCATTGCACTCCAGCCTGGGTGACAGAGCAGGACCCTGTCTCAAAAAAAAAAAAAAAGTCTGGGGTTGGGGGACAGGTATCAGCAGTGGGGCCGTGAGAGGATTAGTGATAATATATGGAATGTGCTTGTCACACAGTGCCTGGCACATAGTGGTGCTCTATCATTAGGAACTGGAATGATTAATTTCTGTCAAAGACAGTTTTAATTAATAGGAAGGGGGTGGCACAGGTGGAGTGTTGGAATAGGGGGTGTGGTAAATGGAATTTTATCAACCTTTCTGATTCCTGTAGTCTGGGCAGGTTAGGATTTCAGGGGTGGCTTGAGGGTGGGGCTGGAGGCTTGGGAGGGACCTATCAAGATCTGCAGGGAGGGGTGACTAAGGCTGCCTGGATGATGGTGGGGGTGGTGGGCTATGTCTCCCCTTCCCCTCTCCACCCACATGTCCCAAGCTCCATCATTTCTCCACAGTGAAGGGGCAGAACTCAGGCACCACGACACTCAGGTCCAGCACTGTGAGGACATCCTGCAGCAGCTGCGGGCTGTGGTACCCCAGATAAACATGGAAGGGGATCGCAACATCTGGATCGTGAAACCAGGAGCCAAGTCTCGCGGACGAGGTGGGGGTCAGCTCCTACTTCCTGCATTGGTACCCCACAACCTGCATCTTCCACTAGAGGCCAAGGAAGTGAATAGTGCAGGCTTATTGAAGCCAAATTGCTTGGGTTTGAGTCCCAGCTCTACTATTAATATTCTTCATGACCTTTAGCAGGTTATATCACCTCATCTGTGAAATAAAGAGGATGATAATACCTCCTGTGAGGTGAGGAGTAAATGCAGTCATGCATCTAAAGCACTATTCCAAATCCTTAACATGCTTTAATTTATACAATGCAAGGAAACTGAGCACGTGTAGACTCTCACGTGACCCGGAAGGATATCGTAAGGACCTGGAAGCAGCAGTTGGCTGCCTCTGGACAAGGAGATGTACTTGTTATTGTATGCCCTTTTGTACTGTCTAATTTTTGGTTTTATAGTCTGTTTATTATTGGTGGGAAAGCAATATGTGCACATGCTTTTAAAAAGCCCAACGCTGACCAGGTGCAGTGGCTCACACTTGTAATCCTAGCACTTTGGGACCCTGAGGCAGGAGGATCACTTGAGGTCAGGAGTTGGAGACCTGCCTAGCCAACATGGTGAAACCCTGTCTCTACTAAAAATAAAAAACTTAGCCTGGCGTGGTGGCAGGCACCTGTAATCCCAGCCACTTGGGAAGCTGAGGGAGGAGAATCACTTGAACCCAGGAGGCAGAGGTTGCATTGAACTGAGCTCATGCCATTGCACTCCAGCCTGGATGACAGAGGGAGACTCCATCTCAAAAACTAAAAAACAAAAAAGTCCAACACTTTAAATTTTTATTCAGGTACATATTCCTGTTTAATCAAACAAAACTGGTTAATTAGGAAAAATTTAAAATCCTTAGCAAATTCCTGGCTTTTCCAAAGGGAACTGGGTTCTAATTGAGGGAGGCAGCCTTACCCATGCAGCCCTGTCAGCTCTGTGGATGAGAGCTCATGACAAGCTGGCCCTTCTCCCAGCCCACGCCTGACCTCCCAATTCCTGACTGCTCTTTTCCGGCATAGGCATCATGTGCATGGACCACCTGGAGGAGATGCTGAAGCTGGTGAACGGCAACCCCATGATGATGAAGGACAGCAAATGGGTGGTACAAAAGTATATTGAGCGGCCCCTGCTCATCTTTGGCACCAAGTTTGACCTGAGACAGTGGTTCCTGGTAACTGACTGGAACCCACTTACTGTGTGGTTCTACCGTGACAGCTATCTCCGCTTTTCCACGCAGCCATTCTCCCTGAAGAAACTGGACAAGTGAGCCCCACTGCTCACCTCCCACGAGCTCCCTGCCTAGTTGGGGAGCTGGCAAGCAAACAGGCGGTTACAGTGCAAGGGACTTGTGTAGCAGTGGTGGGCTCCATACACATGCTGCAGGCAGGCGGGTGCCCTCATCCAGCCAGCTGTCCTTGCATCCAACAGGTTTTTTTTTTTTTTTTTTTTTTTTTTTTTTTTTAACAGATGGGCAGTCTCACTCTGTTGCCTAGGCTGGAGCGCAGTGGCATGGTCATGGCTTACTGCAGCCTCGACCTCCTGTGCTCAAGCAATCCTTCCTCTGCAGCCTTCTAAGTAGTTGAGATCACAGGCATGTACCACAGCTGACTTTTAAATTTTTTTATGTAGAGATGAGGTCTCACTATGTTGCCCAGGCTGGTCTCAAACTCCTGGGCTTAAGTGATCGTCCCACCTCGGCTTCCCAAATTACTGGGATTACACTGTGCCTGGTCCCTCCAACAGATTTGACTGAGTGTGTACCCTGTGCCATTACTGTTCTGGGCACTTGGGATATAGCAGTGAACAAAACAAGATCCCCACTCTCAAGGGTACATTCTAGCAGGGAGAAACAGAGAAGCAATGAATACAAGTGAAATTCTCTAACAGGTTAAAGGATTATATGTGTCATTGGGAAAAGGGAAGCAAATGTAGAGCAGGGGAAAGGACGTCAGGAGTTTTGAAAGGCAAGATGTTGTGTTAACTTCTGGGGTGAGAGAAAGCCTTGAAGCCTAAATTCGAATTCTGTTTCTACAGCTTCCAAGTTGTTTGACTCTGGGTCATATGAAAACCTATTTAAGTCTCAGTTTCCACATCTGAAGAAGGGAGGCAGTAGTATGAAACTCATAGCTGCCAATTATTGAGTGCTTCATATGTGATAGTGCTGAGCACTTTGTATACGTTATCTCATTCTTCATAAGAACCCAATGAATACTTCCTGTTCACCAGGTCTGAAGAAAAAAAAAACACAATGAAGTGGGTACTGTTACTACCCCCATTTTGCAGATGTGAAGAGCATGCAGGTTAGATGACGTGCCTAAGATCTCACAACTAGTGTGGAGATGGCATCCTGGTGATGATAGAGCATACCCTTACCCACCCTCTCATCTTCCAAGCACTGGGATGGTTAACTGAGACTATGCACAAAGCACTTAGTACTGTGGCTCCTGTAATTGACGCCCTCAGAGCAGCCCTGAAAGATAAGAGTGGTTCTGGCCTTAGAAGAATGTGGTGGGGCCCAGGCCTCTGTCCTTTTTGTCCTTCCCAGTAGGGCCCCATCTCAAGTTGAACAGTGCAGGGTGGCCCAGGGCTGGTTCCAGGATTTGCCTGTCCTCCCTGAGCTTGGATGAGAGGGGCACAAGGGCCTGGATCTCAGCTTTCTGCTCTCTGCCCCAGCTCAGTACACCTGTGCAACAACTCCATCCAGAAGCACCTGGAGAACTCGTGCCATCGGCATCCACTGCTGCCTCCAGACAACATGTGGTCCAGCCAGAGGTTCCAGGCTCACCTGCAGGAGATGGGGGCCCCAAATGCTTGGTCCACCATCATCGTGCCTGGCATGAAGAATGCCGTGATCCATGCACTTCAGACCTCCCAGGACACTGTGCAGTGTCGGAAGGCCAGCTTTGAGCTCTATGGCGCTGACTTTGTGTTCGGGGAGGACTTCCAGCCCTGGCTGATTGAAATCAATGCCAGCCCCACCATGGCACCCTCCACGGCAGTCACCGCCCGGCTCTGTGCTGGCGTGCAAGCTGACACCCTGCGCGTCGTCATTGACCGGCGGCTGGACCGCAACTGTGACACAGGAGCCTTTGAGCTCATCTATAAACAGGTGAGGAGGTCGGACCCAGGCAGAACCCCAGAGAGTCTGTGCCCTATTTCAGGCAGCCCCATACTAGAGCATAGGGCTCTGCAGTCAGACCCAGTTTAAGACCCAGATTCAAGTCCTGGTCCTGCTAAGGTGACCTCACCTCCCTGAGCCTCAGGCTCCTAATCTTTGAAATGGGGATATTATTACCATCTTTCTCATGGGGATGGGAGAATAAAATGAATTAGTATATGTGGATAATATTTCTAGAGAGGCATATAACATAGTCCTAAGAGCAGAGACTCTGGAACCTCCTTGGGTTCAAATTCCTGTTCAGTGACAACGAGCTGTGTGACTTTGGACAAGTTCCTAACCCCTGGGTTTCCTCATCTGTAAGAATAAAAATAGTACCTAATTCTCAAAGTTAGATACTATGAGTTGTATGAATTAAATGAGTTGATAAGTAAAGTACTTCATTTTTATTTATTTACTTTTGACACAGAGTCTCACTCTGTTGCCCAGGTGGGAGTGCACTGGCATAATCTTGGCTCATTGCAACCTCCACCTCCCGGGTTCAAGCAATTCTCCTGCCTCAGCCTCCCAAGTAGCTGAAATTACAGGTATCCGCCACCACACCTGGCTAATTTTTGTATTTTTAGTAGAGACAGGGTTTTGCTCTGTTGGCCAGGCTGGTCTCGAACTCCTAAATTCAGGTGATCCATCCACCTCGGCCTCCCAAAGTGCTGGGATTACAGGCAGGAGCCACCTCGCCCAGCCCGTAAAGTACTTTAGAATAGTGCCTGGCATATAGTAAATGCTAATAAGTGTTAGTTATTGTTGTTATTACCTAATGAGGTTAGGAGTTTCATCATGCATAACCTGGCAAGTGCCTAGATATATAGTAATAGGCAATTACTGGTAGCTACCATTATTATTATTATCATTATTTCACTCATCTTGCTCCAAAAAGAGATTGGAATCTACTTGTAAAATAGAACAGCATTTTAAAAAATTAGAAAATTGATTTCAAGGCTTTCTAAGCTCTGGATAGAATTTCTTGTGGCAGTTTAAGTGGCTTCTGATTAGCATTTGGCTTCTGTCAAGGTTTGGTTACAGGAAGAGAACGTAATGATCACGCGTAAGTGTAATAAAGATCTTGTGTTTATTACAGTTATAGATCATTTCTTAAATTAGTATACTGGCATTCTGGTTTCAAAAAATGTAAATGGGGAATTACACAGGCAAGCTGAGGGAAAAGGTGCCATTGTAGTGCAGTGCTCCCAATGCCAGTGCCCAGGCCAGAAGCAGCTGAAAGCTGCTATGGATGTCAGGGGGCTCCACCCCAGAGATTGACCCCAAATCCAAAATGTCTAGCTTGGGAAGGAGACTACGCATCTGCATTTTTCAAATGACTCCCAAATATCTTTTTTTTTTTGAGACAGAGTCTCACTCTGTCACCCAGGCTGGAGTGCAATGGTGTGATCTTGGCTCTGCAACCTCCACCTCCCAGGTTCAAGTGATTCTCTTGCCTCAGCCTCTTGAGTAGCTGGGACTATAGGCACCCACAACCATGCCTGGCTAACTTTTGTATTTTTAGTAGAAATGGGGTTTTACCATGTTGGCCAGGCCAGTCTTGAACTCTGGACCTCAAGTGATCCTCCTGCTTCGGCCCCTGCAAAGTGCTGGGAATACAGGCATGGGCCACTGCGCCCAGCCCCCTAAATGTTTTTTATTGCTGATTTGTTCTTTAGGCCAGCACATAATGAAGGCTCACATCTTGCACTTTTTTGTCTCTTTTCATCTAGGCCAGCCCCAGTGTCTTTTGTCCCCATAGTTTTGATCTTTTGAGGGGCCAGGCTGGTTGTTCTGTAGAACTGTCCCACGTTCTGGATTTATCCGATTGTTTCCTTATGGTGTTATTTACCTTGGTCTTCTGTTAGCTGATTGTCTCAGAAATTATTAGTTAGGTCAAACAGCTTGATGAGTTCAGGTTAAACATTTCTGGGAAGAGCACTTCAGAGGTGATGCCGGATATGTCATGTGGCATCACAAGGCACATCCTGTGTCTCACGGTTAGTGCTGCTGAGTTTGACTCTGGGTTACAGTGGTGGCTACCAGAGCTCTCCATGATAAAAGCTACATCTACCCTTTGCAATTAATTTTTTTGTAAGGTAATGTGTTGGCTGTTACAGATTATACATTTTCCTGTCATCCTTTTATCTAATTGTTTTGATACCAGTTTTGATTACTGCCTATTTTATTGGAGTTGCAAAACAGCAAATGTCTAATTCTGTTGTTTCTTCTGCATTTATTAGCTGAGATTCTTCTGTAAAGATGAGCTTTCTCTCATCATCTGGGGCTACTCGGGAGTCCTGATAGCTGTATTTTTATTTATTTATTTCTTTTTTGAGACAGAGTCTCACTGTGTCACCCAGGCTGGAGTACAGTGGCACTATCTCTGCTCACTGCAATCTCTGTCTCCTGGGTTCAAGTGATTCTCCTTCTCAGATCCTGAGTAGCTGTGATTACAGGTGCCCACCACACCTGGATAATTTTTGTGTTTTTAGTAGAGATGGGGTTTTACCATGTTGAGCAGGCTGGTCAACATGAGGTCATGATCACTCCTGAACTCAGGTGATCCACCCACCTCGGCCTCCCAAAGTTCTGGGATTATAGGCATAGCCACTGCACCTGGTGATAGCTGTATTATTATTATTATTATTATTATTTTGAGATGGAGTTTCACTCTTGTTGCCCAGGCTGGATGCAATGGTACCATCTGGGCCCACTGCAAGCTCCACCTCCTGGGTTCAAGCGATTCTCCTTTCTCAGCTTCCTGAGTAGCTGGGATTACAGGTGACTGCCACCATGCCCAGCTAATTGTTTTGTGTTTTTAGTGGAGACAGGGTTTCGCCATGTTGGCCAGGCTGGTCTCAAACTCCTCACCTCAGGTGATCTGCCAGCCTTAGCCTCCCAAAGTGCTGGGATTACAGATGTGACCATTGTGCCTGGCTGATAGCTGTATTTTTAACAAGCTCCAAATAATTCTGATGTTTAGATAGATTCTGATCAGGATCCTTCAGTGGCACAGAAGACACCTCCAACTAGCTCCAGGTTGCTGGCAAGGCACAGGGAGCTCTCCTGGAGCCCAACTGAGGGCAGGACATACAACTTGGCCTGATAGGAACTGAGAGTTGTAAGGGAGCTCCTCTCTTGGACCTGTCTCACTGCCTTCCTCTGCATATTCGGTACTTCATTCTTTCCACAGACTGTCTTCTTTAAGGTTCTTAATTTTTGCTTCCCCATAACCTGCGTTCACACGAGGCTCTAGGCAGGCTCCAAGCCTCTTACCTGTCTGAGTGGCATAACTAAAATTCCCTGTGCAGAGAATCTGATTGGCTCAGCTCAGGAAGCTGTGCACCAGCGGCGGCCTATGCAGCAGAGCCACACACATTCCAGCAGGGGATGGGGGCAGCTTAGGAGGACAGTGTGGTGGAGGGATGCTGGTGGGGCATGGCTAGGATTCCTCCATTCCTCTGGGCTGGCAATCCCTGGAGCTCTGTGACTCCAGGTACTGACTCAGAGGTGGGCTTTCCATTTCTCAGCTCAGAAATGTCTTTTTGACCAGGTGCCTCAGAAAGTAATTCTACCTGTCTCTGCCCTGGGTCCCGCTGGGCTAAGGATTCCAGCACCACTGAGTAGGCCTTGTCTCCTCTTCTTGCCCACAGCCTGCTGTGGATGTGCCCCGATACGTGGGCATCCAGCTCCTGGTAGAGGGCTCCACCATCAAGAAGCCCATGGCGATGTGTCATCGGCGGATGGGGATCCGCCCAGCACTCCCCCTGCTGACCCAGCGAAGCTCTGGGGAAGGCAAGGACTCGGGGACCCCTACCCACAGGTCAGCTTCTAGGAAAGATGCTGGGGCCAGGAGCCTGGAGCACAGTGAGAAGCCAGACTCCACTGCCACCACTTCAGACCCCGGAAAGGGGAAGAAAGGCAAGGCAAAAAGTACCACAGCCCTGGTCTGCCCCAATCTCCGGGAATGGGATCTCACCAGCATCAGGTTGGGGTGCATTTTCACCATGACCTTTTCTAGTGGGGACAGGCAACCCCACCCCTTGAACAGATTGCCACTGAGTCCGAAAAACCCCCAGACCCTGGGTAAGACCATTCCCCCAAAACACCCGAGGGTCCCAAGGCAATTTACCTGCTCTGTAGGCTCCTTCCAACCACCTGGATCAGCCTTCCCACCAAAGAGCCTCCAGTAGCAAGTAAAAGCCACTGCTCACAAAGTATTCTTTAAAAATACACAGCTAAATTAGCTGGGCATTGTGGTGTGAGCCTGTGGTCCCAGCTACTTGGGGGGCTAAGACGGGAGGATCACTTGAGCCTGGGGAGGTCCAGGGTACAGTGAGTTATGATCACACCACTGCACTCCAGTCTGGGAGACAGAGCGAGATGCTGTATTCAAACAAACAAACAAACAAACAAAAAGCACTTTGGGAGGCTGAGGCAGGTGGATCACCTGAGGTCAGGAGTTTGAGACCAGCCTGGGCAACATGGTGAAACCCCATCTCTACTAAAGAATACAAAAATTAGCTAGGTGTGGTGGCAGCCACCTATAATCCCAGCTACTCCGGAGGCTGAGGCATGAGAATTGCTTGAACCTGGGAAAAGAAGGTTGCAGTGACTCAAGATTGCACCACTGCACTCCACTCTGGGGAACAAGAGCAAAACTCCATCTCAAAAAAAAAAAAAAAAGAACCACTTGGCAAAATAAGTATTGTGTCCTCCAGAGTAGTCACTCTGCAAGGCAGTTATCCTTGTTTCAGAGATGCCAGGACTCAAGCCCACGTTGCTCTCTCCAGCGCCCATGCTTTCCCACTGCAGTATTCTGCCTTTGCATCCAAGCAGAGTCACCTCTGGGGAAAAGAACTAACATGTGTCCAGCACTTAACAGTTTGCCCCATGTTGCTACCTACCCAGCTCCTTTAGGCCTCACACCAACCTAGCAAGGTAGGTGCTATTATCCCCATTTTCCAGCCGAGGTATCAGGAAGTTGGAAGTTGCCCAAGGTTGCACAGCTCAGAAGGGGCAGAGCTGGGATGCAGACCCAGGTCTGTTGGACTCCGCCTTGTGTTCTTCTCACTGCCTCTGGAGGAGGAACTGGGAGGTCTCCATCTGCCCTTACCCCACCCCCTCCACATCTCCCTGTCCTCCACACACACTGTTTAGGGCAGCTGGGCCACCTTGGGGCCTCACCAGGCCCTCACAGTTTCTTTTGCTCCCACAGCCCCTCACCACTTCCCCAGCCTCCACACCAAGGCCCAGCTGCCTTCTCCCCACGTACTCCGACACCAGGGCCAGGTCCTCAGACGACAGCACAGCAAACTGGTGGGCACTAAGGCCCTGTCGATCACAGGCAAGGCCTTGAGGACTCTACCCACGGCCAAGGTCTTCATTTCCTTCCCACCTAACCTTGATCTCAAGGTGGCACCCAGCATCCTGAAGCTAAGAAAGGTGGGCCTTGAACTGTGACTCACACCCAGTGGGCAGTGCTGAGCACGGGGTCAGGGCTGGAGGGCACAGGCAGAGTGCAGCTCCCAGGCTGGCTGGTACCCCAAGGGAAGAGCTTGTCTCCCTCAGAAGCCTCTTCCTCAACAGACTCTTGATCATCTCCCTCTTCTCCCCTCCTTTCACATCGAGGCTCCTGCTCCCCTGTGCCTCCGAGGCCACCACCTGGAAGTGCGTTGTTGCCTCTGCCCTTTGAAGTTGGAACAATTCCTACCACCCATAAGAAAGTCAAGGCCAAAGGCAAGTTCAAGGCCAGACTGTGACAAACCCAGGGCTGAGGACGGCCCTGTGAAGAGGCTAAGCCCCCTGAAACCTCTGCCCCTCGTTGGTACATTCCAGAGGCGAGGAGGCCTGGGGCATATGAAGCTAGGGAAGCCCCTGCTTCAATTCCCCACTGCCCTTGTCCTGGATCCAACACCAAATAAAAAGAAACAAGTGGAGTATTTGGGGCTTGGCTTCATTGCTGTTGGAGGGTCAAGAGTTGGGGGGGCAAGGCCCTGTACCCCGGGGTGCACAACAAGAGCCGGAGGCCGTCAGCAGCTCCTCCGAGCTGCGAGGCCCAGAATTCCCCACCTAGGGACAGATATGGGGCTTCCTATTGAGGGACTCCTCCAGCATCTCGGATCCGGGGGTGGGGAGCATGAGGTTTCACTTCACAGATGAAGAAACTGAGTCTGAAAGAGGAGGCATGGCTTGCCCAAGATCACATGGCAGTGAGTAGAGGGCAGGGACACACTGCCAGAACTGCCGACCACTGGGAGCCCCCCAACCCTGGAGAACAAGCCAGGCTGGCAAAATGACACCTAGGGGGCATAGGAATGTTAATGCCATGAGACGGGAAAGAGTGGACCTTGCCTAAACCTCAGCCCTTCTGCAGAGGGAGT
>NW_022436963.1:35678389-35706336 GCF_009761245.1 Sapajus apella
TACAGGTGTGTGCCACCATGCCTGGCTAATTTTTGTACTTTTAGTAGAGAAGGGGTTTCATCATGTTGGCCAGGCTGCTCTCAAACTCCTGACCTTGAGATCCACCTCCTCGTCCTCCCAAAATGCTGGGATTACAGGTGTGAGCCACCATGCCCGGCCTACAATTTTTAAAAGGATCAGCTGGGTGTGGTGTGTGCTTGTAGTCCCAGCTACTCAGGTGAGGCAGGAGTTCAAGGCTGTAGTGAGCTATGCTCACACCACTACACTCCAGCCTGGGCGACAGAGTGAGACTCTGTCTCAAAAAAAAAAAAAAAAAAAAAAGGCAGAAGAGCAGACAGACATGAGAAAGCCATGTGAAGATGGAAGCAGGCAGGGCACAGTGGTTTAGGTTTCTAATCCCAGTACTTTGGGAGGCAAAGGTGGGCAGATCTCTTGGGGTCAGGAGTTCAAGACCAGCCTGGCCAACATGGTGAAACCCCGTCTCTACTAAAAATACAAAAATTAGCTGGGGCTTGTGGTGTACACCTGTAATCCCAGCTACTTGGGAGGCTGAGGCAGGAGAATTGCTTGAACCTGGGAGGTGGAGGTTGCAGTGAGCCGAGATTGTGCCACTGCACTTACAGCCTGGGCAACAAGAGCAAGACTCTTGTCTCAAAAAATAAAATTTAAAAAAGAAAGAAAAATGGAAGCAGAGATTGGTGTGATGCAGCCACAAGCCAAGGGACACCTGGAGCCATCTGAGAATCTGGAAAGGATTCTAACCCTCAAGGCTTCAGAGTGACGTTGTGCTGGGACTTCTGGCCTTTGGAACCAAGAGACTATTAATACATTTGTTGTTTTAAGCCACTCAGGCTGTGTTAATGGCAGCTCTAGCAAATGAACACACCAGGCCAGACACTCTAATCCGGAAATCCCTGTGTAACTGCACCAGGAGCAGCATTGTGGTAACAGCCAAATGACCTAACTGGTCTATTCCAACTCTGGAATTCAAACCACATGCTATACAACCCAGATGCACTTTACAATTAGGAGCAAGAGCAAATCATGAAAGAATATGTACAGTGTAGTTCCTTCCAGAAACTTCCAAATAAGGGAAAATGAAATACACTAGTTACGGATGCACGTATATGCGGTAAACTTGAAAAGCAAGTAATTCTCCCAAACCAGGGCAGTCATTTCCAACCTCAACTGAACAGGAGAACCCCTTCAGGTAGGATTTTTTTTTTTTGAGACGGAGTGAGACTCTGTCTCACTCTGTTGCCCAGGCTGGAGTGCAGCGGCGTGATCTCGGTTCACTGCAACCTCCGCCTCCCAGATTTAAGCAATTCTTCTGCCTCAGCCTCCCTAGTAGCTGGGACTACAGGTGCGTGCCACCACACCCAGCTAATTTTTCATATTTTTGGCTGATATGGGGTTTCACCGTGTTAGCCAGGATGGTCTTCATCTTCTGACCTTGTGATCCACCCACCTTGGCTTCTCAAAGTGCTGGGATCACAGGCATGAACCACCGTGCCTGGCCTCAGGTAGTTTTTTAAAAGATCAGTGGCCAGGTAGCCACCCCAGGCCAATTATGCCAGAATCTTTGCAGTGCAGAATTGGGGATTGAAGCTTCCTGAGGGATTGGGGGAGGGGGATTCTAATACAGGGCCAGGGTTGATAATTGCTGCTCTACACAAAAAGGAGTGGGTACCTGTATTTCATGCCCCAAGGGGGGGTACTATGGGTACTACTTTATAATTGTATCTCCCTATTCAAAAGTGCCACATCTGTGAACCCGACCAACCACAGATGAAAAAATAAATAAAAAATGATACAACAAAAAATACAAATGAAAACAATACAGTATAACAACTGTTTATATATTTACATTGCATTAGGTGTCATACGTAATACAGAAATGATTTAAAGGAGGATGCATGTAGACTATATGTAAATACTGTGCCATTTTATACAAGTGATTTCATCATCCACAGATTTTGGTATCAGATTTTGTTATCTGAAGCGGATCCTGGAACCAATCCTGTATGGACACTGAGGGGATGATGGTGTTTTTTGTTTTTTTTTTTTTTACTTTGAGATGGAGTTTCATTCTTGTCACCCAGGCTGGAGTACAGTGGCACAATCTTGGCTCACTGCAACCTCCGTCTCCTGGATTCAAGAGATTCTCCTGCCTCAGCCTCCTGAGTAGCTGGGATTACAGATGTCCACCACCACGCTGGGCTAATTTTTGTATTTTTAGTAGAAACGGAGTTTCACCATGTTGGCCGGGCTGGGCTCAAAACTCCTGACCTCAGGTGATCTGTCCACCTTGGCCTCCCAAATTGCTGGGATTACAGGCATGAGCCACTATGCTCAGCCTGTGTTTTCTTTTGAGACAGGGTCTCACTCTGTTGCCCAGGATGGAGGGCAGATCACGGCTCACTGCAGCCTCAATCATCTGGGCTCAGGTGATCCTCCCACCTCAGCCTCCCGGGTAGCTGGGACTACAGGTGTACACCACTATGTCTGACTAATTTTTTGTACAGACAAGTTTTCACCGTGTTGTCCAAGCTGGTTTTGAATTGCTGTGTTCAACTGATCCTCCCATCTTGGCCTCCCAAAGTGCTGTGATTATAGGCATGAGCTACCATACCCCATGATGGTATTCTTTAAATCACAGAAATGTTTTAGGCATGCTTTGATGTTTGCTATACTTCACAATTTTTTATTTTTATTTTTGAGATGGAATCTCACTGTGTCACCCAGGCTGGAGTGCAGTGGTGCAATCTTGTCTCACTGCAGCCTCTGTCTCCTGGATTCAAGCAATTCAGCCTCTCAAGTAGCTGGGATTACAGGTGCTTGTCACCACGTGCAGCTAATTTTTGCATTTTTAGTAGAGACGAGGTTTCACCATGTTGGCCAGGCTGGTCTCAAACTCCTGACCTCATGATCCACCCACCTGGGCCTCCCAAAGTGTTGGGATTACAGGCGTGAGCCACCATGCCTGGCCCTATTTCACAATTTTTTAAAGAAAAAGATCTGACATCTCCACTTATGAGGTTCCTAGAATACTCAGCTTCATAGAGACAGAAGCAGAATGGTGGCTAACAGGAGCTGGGGGGAGGGGGAATTAGTGTTTAATGGGGACTAAGTTTTATTTTATTTTTGAGGCGGAGTCTCACTCTGTCACCCAGGCTGGAGTGCAGCGGCACATGCTGGGTTCACTGTAACCTGCCTCCCGGATTCAAGTGACTCTCCTGCCTCAGCCTTCTGAATAACTGGCGTTATAGGCACCTGCCACCATACCCAACTAATTTTTGCATTTTTAGTAGAGACAGGATTTCACTATGTTCACCAGGCTGGTCTCGAACTCCTGAGCTCGGGTGATCCACCTGCTTTGGCCTCCCAAAGTGCTGGGATTACAGGCATGAGCCACCACTTCCAGCCCTGAGACAGTCTCACTATCACCCAGGCTAGAGTGCAGTGGCGCCATCTCATAATCACTACAACCTCCAATTCCCAAGTTCAAGTGATTCTCATGCATCAGCCTCCCTAGTAGCTGCGATTACAGGCCCTGCCACTGTGCCTAGCTAATTTTGTATTTTTAATAGAGACGGGTTTCACTATGTTGGCCAGGCTGGTCTTGAACTGCTGACTTCAAGGGATCTGCCCACCTCAGCCTCCCAAAGTGCTGGGATTACAGACAGGAGCCACAACACCCAGCCAAAGTTTTTTTATAAGATTAAAAAGTTCTGGGCTGGGCACGGTGGCTCACACCTCTAATCCCAGCACTTTGGGAGGCCAAGGTGGGAGGATTGCCTGAGCTCAGGAGTTCAAGACCAGCCTGGCAACATGGTGAAACCCTGTCTCTACTAAAATATAAAAAATTAGCCGGGCGTGGCAGTGTGCACTAGTCCCAGCTACTCGGGAGGCGGAGGCAGGAGAATTACAAGAACCTGGGAGGTGGAGGTTGCAGTGAGCTGAGATCGTGCCACTGCACTCCAGCCTGGGCAACAGAGTGAGACTCCATCTCAAAAAAAAAAAAAAAGTTCTGGATATGGATGGTGGTACTGGTTGCACAACAGTGTGAATACACTAAATGCCACAGGACTGTACACTTAAAATGGCTAAAATGGTAAATTTTATTTTGAGGCAGGGTCTTACTCTGTGGCCCAGGTTGGAGTGAGGTGGCATGGTGCAATCTCAGCTCACTGCAACTTCTGAATCCCTGGCTCAGGTGATCCCCCCAAGTAGCTGGAACTACAGGCATGTGCCACCATGCCCAACTCATTTTTCTATTTTTAGTAGAGAGGGGGTTTCGCCATGTTGCCCAAGCTGGTCTCAAACTCCTGGGCTCAAGTGATCTGCCCTCCTTGGCCTTCCAAAGTGCTGGGATTACAGGTGTGAGCCACTGCCCCTGGCCAAGATGGTAGTATTTTCACACACACACACACACACACACACACACACACACACACACTCTCTCTCTCTCTCTCTCTCTCTCTCTCTCTCTCTCTCTCTTTAACATCTCCCAGCCACGATCACGTAGTCAACTCAGCAGAAAGCACGGTCCGTAATAAACATTTACTTTCTTAGCAAATCTTCAAAACCATAACATGAGGTAGGAACTTTTATTATCACAAGTCCAAAGAGGTCAAGTTACTTGCCCAATGCCACACAGCAAGCAAGTGGCCTGTCGAGGATATGATCTTGGGCTGGTCTGACTGCAGAGCCCAGGATTAAACCTGACTGCATGTTGAGCACTGACCTCATTCTCCTTGAGCCTGGCCGGAGGCCCCACCCTTACTTTGTATGTGTGTGAGGGGTCAGGGACAGAGGAGGACTATTGTAAGTGGAGCCCCAAGCACTGTAGGGTCCTGGAGAAATAAGGGGGCAGGGGTGCCAGGAGCTCGATGGGGGTGTCCCTGGCCCTGGTGCCTGGGAGGAGGAGCCGATGTAGGTGGAGGTGCAAGGGCAGCTGGGCAGCCTGGGAGGGGGTCAGGTGGAGGCGTCTGAGGAGGGCTTCATCCAGGACCTGGAATGGGAGAGGCAAGTTGTGTTCAGCCCCACACGTTCCAAGCAGCTGAGTATTCAGCTCTAAGGGAAATGGGAGTAAGGAGAGTGCTTCCTCCATTCCTCCCTGCTCTGCAGCTGTTAGTCATTTTCTCTTTGCACACAGACGTGCACATTCACACAGGCACTCACACTGCAGCAGAGACTGGCTAAGGGGTCACCCAATCAGTTTCTTCCTAGGCACATCTCAACTGCGTTTCCCAGCCCTCTCGCAGCTTGGTGAGACATAAGGGAGCTCTAGACAATGGAACGTACGTGGCAGTATGTATGCCATGAATCTGGAAACCATCATTCTCAGCAAACTGACACAAGAACAGAAAACCAAACGCCGCATGTTCTCACTCATAAGTGGGTGTTGAACAATGAGAACACATGGACATGGGAACATCACACACTGGGGTCTGTTGGCGGGTGGGGAGGCTAGGGGAGTGACAGCAGGGGGTGGGGAAATTGGGGAGCGATAACATTAGGAGACATACTTAATGTAGGTGACGGGGGGATGGAGGCAGCAAACCACCATGGCATGTGTATACCTACGTAACAATCCTGCAAGATCTGCACATGTATCCCAGAATTTATGAAAAAAAATCAGCTACTTCAACTCCCTTATTGAACAGATGGACAGAATGAAGCCCAAGAGAGCAGGTGTTTCTTGCCCAAGGCCACACAGCAAGATGTGGGTACAGAGAGAGCCTTGGGAGCCAAATGGGCTGCCTCTCCATAGTTGCAAGCTACACAGCTAAGGTCTGGAGATGCTGCCCATGCTCCCCTCTCCCTCTACCTCCCAGAAAGAAGCAGCCAGGTGGGCTGGAGTACCTGTGTTTTGCTCTTGGTGCTCTCAGATGGCAGCAGAAATCGCTGGCCCAGGACAGTGCCCACACGGGCAGAGTACGTGTGGTCCCCAAGCACAGGGCAGAGCTGTAGTACCATGTGCACCTGCAGTTGACTGGAGAACACTGAGCAAGAGGAGAGCCAGGAGAGATGGTGGGCAGCTGCTCCTTCTGTCCGACCAGTATTGCCCCTCTCCCTGTCCTTTGGAAACACCACCCCCTTTCTCAGACCCTATGGTTTCAGTGAGGTTGGTACTATCGCTTCTGCATCCAGAAAGGGACATACAACAGGTCAGGACGATCACAGCTGTCAATCTGCCTGGCTGTGGGATCCACTCATGATGAGATGCAACCCTAATTGTTGAAGCCACTGGGCATAAGGCCTGCTCTTTGCTGCTGGGTGCTAGCCTGGAGCTGCCTCCTCCAGCTGGGCCTAGTCACATACACCTCTGGGGGCCATTAAGTGCTCCCCAGGCTGCTATTGATATCACCACTATCTCCCCAGCCCCTTGCCTCCCTGAGCTTAACCATCTTTTTTTTTTTTTTTTTTTCGAGATGGAGTTTCACTCTGTCTCCCAGGCTAGAGTATAATGGAGCAATCTTGGCTCACTGCAACCTTCATCTCCTGGGTTCAAGTGATTCTCCTACCCCAGCCTCCCAAGTAGCTAGGACTACAGGTACATACTACCACCCCCAGATAATTTTTGTATTTTTAATAGAGATGGGGTTTCACTATGTTAGCCAGGCTGGTCTTGAACTCCTAACCTCAAGTGATCTGTCTGCCTCAGCCTACCAAAGTGTTGGCATTATAGCCACTGCACCTGGCTCCAGTGTAGTGGTGTGATCTTGGCTCACTGCAACATCTGCTGCCTGGGTTTAATCAATTCTCCTGCCTCAGTCTCCTGAGGAGCTGGGATTATAGGGGCCTGCCACCACGCCTGGCTACTTTTTATAATTTTTAGTAGAGATGGGGTTTCACTATCTTGACGAGGCTGGTCTTGAACTCCTGAACTTGTGATCCACCAGCTTCAGCCTCCCAAATCAAGTGCAGTTTTAAAGGCTGGCTGGTGTGCCAGACCTACCTGTCAGCGGCTGCAGCTGGACCAGGGCACAGCCAGAGCTTGTAGCCAACACACGAAAGTGGCTGAGAGTCTTCTTGACACCTTCCAGGATGTCCTTTCGGGATGGGGTCTTCACTGGAACTGACTGTAGTGCCAGCCAAGAGGGAACAAACATTACACAGGCCTGGCAGCTATACCCAGACCCTCCCTGCTCCCAACAGACTCTGGGCAGGGCCCCAGCATAGGCAGTAGTCACTGCCTGTTTTAGGGGACAGGAGAGCCAGCCATCCCAAATCCATACCCCTGACTCTTCTCCGTAGGGGTACTATATCTAGAAGCATCCCTTCTCTTCCCTGCCCAGACCTGGACTCACAAGATTGACCCCATCAATGTGTTCCAGTTTCAGGGCGGTCTGGATCTTCCCCTCAGAAGTAGCTGGGATCCCATTAGTGACAGCACTGAGAAAGGGGTAGGAGGAGATCACATCATGGCTTGCCGGGCCATCCCCACGACCCTAGGAACTTCCCAGCACCTCTCACCAGTAGGTGGCTGTGGGCCTCTGGGCTCTCCGTGCATGAATGAAGAACTTCTGGAGGCGACTAGTCGTCTGGGGACAGCTGGAGAGGAGTACAAGCCCAGAGCTCTCCCTGGAGTAAGGAGACAAATCACACAAGTTAAAGTCCCTTAGACTCACCCACTAAAAAGGAGGCTCTTAGGAAGCAACACTGACCTGCTTCAGGCCAAACACTAACACCAGGACTATCACCTAGACCACCTCCTGAGAAACAAATAACGTTTCACCTTGTTTGATATGATAACAAGACTATGTAGCTTAATGTGGATCTCATTTTGCCCTGGCCCCCAGGGAGCTCAGAGCCAAATATCATAACCATTGTCCACCATGTGCCAGAACTCTTCTAGAAATTCTGCATATATTAGCTCTTAAGTTCCCCACAAAAAAGCTCGTGAGTTTGTGGAACTACAGAAATATTTCATCTCAAGTACCATCTTTGATGGCAGTTAGAGGAAAGGGTATCATGGATCCACTAGCAATGCCTGCCACAAGTATTGAGAAGTGACTGCACATTGAGCATGGGTATTATTTTCTTGACTTTACAATTAGGAGAACTAAGGCTCAGGGAGGGTGCTTTTTTGTTTTTTGAGACAGGGTCTCACTCTAGTTGCTCAGGCTGGAGTACAGTGGCGGGATCTCAGCTCACTGCAGCCATCATCTTCTAAGCTCAGGTGATTCTCCCACCTCAGCCACCCGAGTAGCTGGGACTACAGGCATGTGCCACTATGCCCAGCTAGTTTTTTGTGTATTTTTAGTAGTTTTTGCACATTGCCCAGGCTGGTCTTGAACTCCTGGACTCAAGCAATCCTCCTACCTCCGCCTCCTGAAGTCCCAACGATTACAGGTGTGAACCACCGTGCCTGGCCTCAGGGAAGGTTTTGTTCTTGCTGTTGTTTTTCCAGAGATGGGGTCTATTTTGCCCAGGCTGGTCTTGAACTCCTGGGCTCAAGTGATCCTCCTGCCTTGGCCTCCTAAAGTGCTGGGATTACAGGCATAAGTCACTGTGTCCAGCTTCAGGGAGGTATCATGCTTGGCCTGGTATCACACCGTTTGCACTTGAGGATTTGAATCCAGAGCCATCAGCTTCCTCCTCTTCACAGTACTTGTATCCACCTCTATGATCTCAAACCTTCCCAAGGAAAATGTCTCAGCTTACCCCCAAACAGCTGTTTCCCCAACACAGATGGATGCCTGTACTCCCAGCTTCCTGTCACCCCACCACTTACTTTCCAGATGCTCGGACAACCTGGAGCTCCCGCTCCCCAAGTCCCAGGGACTGGCTCAGCTCTGGTAGCACTGAGAGCAATGTCAGCTCTCCTGGTTTTCCTGGGAAAGAGGAAAGAAAAAATACAGGAGGCCAAACCTTCACTTTTCCCACCCTCAGAGACGAGAAACCCCCTTCCACTGCATTCCCTTCCCACATCCCCTGCCCATACCTGTCACTGGAAGACCCTGTGGCTTGTTCAGTGTCACTAGAGGTCCTGAAACATACACACATGAACATCAGCAAAAGCAATGGCAACGCTTTATGCAGCACTCAGTTTCCAGAGCACTTTCTCACGCATCTTCGCACTTGGCCCTATGATGACTCTCAGACGTGAGTTATCAACCCCACCCAAACTGAACTGCATTCTGTTCCCCTGCCACCTCAGAGCCTTGGCATTTGCTGTTTCCTCTGTCCCCAAATTTCCCAGGTCTGGCTCCCTATCATCCTGGCTCAAAAGTCACATCACGGAGAAGTCCGAATCTCCAATCTAATGTCTGCCCTCCTCCTACTGTTCCTCATAATCATAAAACCCTGTTTTAGTTTATGCATAGCACTGATCACTAGTAACTTGTTCATTTATTTTCTAACATCCATTTCTCCCCTGAGAGCAGGAACCACATCTATCCTTTTCAGCACTGTATAGCCTGCCTAGAACAGTGCCTGGAACATAGCATATGTTCAAGAAATAGGGGAGAAAAGAAATAAATCACTGAACGGAGACTGAGGTTCAAAGAAATTAAGTCATTTTCCTAAAGCCACAGAGCAAGCTGATCACAGAGCCTAGATACGTCTGACTCCAAAGCCTGTGTTTTGTGTATCAATAAACAATTTTTTGGGGGGACAGAGTTTTGCTCTTGTTGCCCAAGCTGGAGTGCAGTGGCATGATCTCGGCCCACTGCAACTTCTGCCATCCAGGTTCAAGTGATTCTTCCGACTCAGCCTCCCAACTAGCTGCGAGTATAAGCGGATACCCAGGTAATTTTTTGTATTTTTAGCAGAGACAGGGCTTCACCATGTTGACCGGGCTGGTCTTGAACTCCTGACCTCAGGTGATCTGCCCGCGTCGGCCTCCCAAAGTGCTGGGATTACAGTCATGAGCCACCGCGGCCAATAAACAATAATCTAGTATAGCAGCTCCCATTACTGAGCGCCTGCTAGGTGCAAGGCATCCTAGTGATTTGCATCCTCTCCCTGCTCTTTACCGCACTTCGTCAGGGCAATTGGGTTAGGAGTGGGGAGAGGGTTCAAATTAGGTGGCTCGTCCCAGCTCATGCTGCTAGCGGGAGGCAGAAGCAGGGCTGATCCTGTGGCTTCATTGGAGAGCTCGATCGCACCCGCGGGAATCCCTCTTACCCCTCACCTTTCCGGTCCACCACGGCCGCCCGCAGCGCATCAACCAACTCCTCCCGACTGAGGTTCTTTGGCAGCAGCCCCGGGAAGGGCTGGTCCCCGAGGGGCCCCGACCGCTGGCGGGAGCCTCTGGGTTGGTTCTGATTTCTGGAAAAGGCGGGAGAAGCAACGGGAATCTTTCGGTCCCGAGGTACCGTCCAATTCCTATGTCCGCACGCCTCTTCCCAAATCCTGCGGCCTCTGACAAATGCCTCAGATGTCTGGGCTGACCTTGAAAATTCAGGTACCAACGGTCCCACTCTATAACCGAGGGCACTGAGGCTCATGAGGCCAAGGGGGCTGTTTTCAGGTAACATCTAACTGATCCAAATACAGCACATGCCCTCCCCCTGCCGCAGCCTTCGTCCCGCAAGAGGGAGGGGATCTTAATCACCGGGCTTCGGTGCCAAACCCTGCGTCCTCCAGCGCTCCGCGGACAGCTAGGCGCTGCCGCCAGACCCAGCCCGAAACACGGCGGCCGTCCATCTCCCGAGCAAGGATAGCGCGCATGTGCGTCTGGGACGCAGCCCTACGCTCCCACCCGCGCGCTGATTGGTCAGCTTGAGTGTCAATCGGAATGGTGACCAGGAGGGACTCAGAGCCAGAGTAGGCGGGGCTTTGCCTCCGCCTAGGGAGGAAATGGAGAAATAAGTCCCTGTGCTTTGGGGAAGAGAGCGGGAGCGCACCAATTAGATCTGTTCAAAAAACCTGTCTTAGTACAAAACCTGACGCCACCTTTGCAAAAGTTATAATAGAAAATTATGACAACGAAAGAAATCTGATCTAACCAACCCGCAGCTTGTCTTTAACCTCCAAACCAGCCTTGGTGACTTCTGGGCTTGGGTCAAGCTAACTTTGGAAGAAATGGTAGTTCGTAGTCTAAATGATAATAGCCCTTCCCCGCAAACTAAATCGGCTTTATAGAGTTAATAAAGGCCACCAGGTTAGGAGGAGGAGAGGGGCCTGAATTCTGCTAAGGGGTACATGTAACTGATTACCAGCAGTTATTCCTGAGGCCACAGTGTTTGCAGCTTCCCCAGTTAACGATTGTCCAACCTAAGATTGGCCTTTGGAGATGTCTTTTCAGGCTTTTGCATTTCTGATGGCCAGATCACCCCACCCGGACCCTCAACTCTTGACTCTACTAGTCCTGTGGCCCCCACCCAGAAGCAGACTCAGTGTGCAAGGACCATTTCCCACATCCTTGTGGCTGCATCCCGACCAGTCAGCAGCACCCATTCCCCTAGCCCCTGCCCGCTACACTATCCTTGAGAAATCCTAGCCTGGGAATTTTCGAGGAAACTGATTTGAGTAATAACTCTGTCTCCTGGTGGCACAGTGGCGTGGCTAGCCTCGTGCCAATTGAATTGTTTATTTACTGCAATGCCATGGTCTTAGTGGATTGGTTTTGTGCAGTGGGCAGGAAGAACCTATCGGGTGATTATAAATTAGGCTATGGAGCTGCTTACCTGGATTCACTTTCACTTCAGGTGAAAGTCCTAAGAGCTGCATTCAGGTGGAATCCCAGAGCTAATGGTTTAGTGTTAATCTGAAGGCCAGCAGGCTCCCAACCCAGAAGTGCTGAAGTTTCAGCTCGGGTCTTAGGGCAGGGGACACTGACATCCCCACTGGATGACTGGGAGGCCCAGAGTGGGAATTCTGTCTTGCTCAGTCTTTGCTTCTGCTCAGGCCATCACCCGATTGGATGAGGCCCACCCACATTAAGAAGCATCTGCTTTACCCAGGCCACAGATTCAAATGCTAATGTCATCCAAAACCACCCTCAGAGAAATAGCCAGATTAATGTTTGACCAAATATCTAGTCACTCTGTGACTCAGTGAAGTTGATACATAGTTAATCATCACACTCCACCAGCACACTTTTATTTTTAATAAAAAAAAACAATTCTCAGATATCTCAGTGCTCTCCAGAAATGAGCTGTTCCTGCCTGCTCTCACCTCTTCTCTCTCCTCCCGCACTCCCTGTCTCTTTGCCTGGATTGGTTTGTTGAACCAACGTGTCTGTGAAAAATTCCTTCCATGTAGATGTAATTCTCGTCTCCCCAGATCCTAGAAACAGAAACATTCTGGATTTGCACATGACTGGCCAGCTCTTTCATTCCCAGCCTGGGAAAGAGCCAGCCTGAATCTCCAGGGACACCTACAGGGTTTTTCTAAGGCCCATCCTGGAAAGCTGTGAGGTGTAGGGACAGCCCTTAGGAGGGGGTGGTGCTTCTGCATGGCCAAGATAGCAGAAAGCTTCCTGCTTTTGAACTTGGAACTCCTGTGTCCTCGCCTGGCCTCCAAGCCTTAAACCGGTGTCCTTTTCCTAAGCCTCAGTTTACCGATCTGTAAGATGAGGGCATAACAATAGTTGTCTAACTTACAACTAACATTAAAGGGAAGGTATTTTTATTTAGAAGGTAGAAGAACCCAGAAAAAAACAAACAAGAATAATATAATGACTGCCCACATTCCTACCATCAGAATTAGTCATTGTGTAACAATATATATGTATAGGTTTCCTGACTGTTTTTCTTGCTTAAGAAATGAGATAAAAGTAAATTCCCCTTTAATGCCTGCTTCCAGTTTTCATTCTCACTCCAGTCTCCACTTTGAGTTTGGTGTGAACCTTTTCCTAATGTGCTTTGTTGCTTGCTCTGTCATCCAGGCTGGAGTACAGTGGCACGATCATGGTTGACTGCCACCTCAACCTCCCAGGCTCAAGCAATCCTCCCACTTCAGTCTCCTGAGAAGCTGGGACTACAGGTGTGCACCACCACACCTGGCTAATTAATTTTTTTTTTTTTTTTTTTAAGATACGGGGTCTTATGATGTTGCCCAGGCTGGTCTCAAACTCCTGGGCTCAAGAAAATAAAAATGAAAAAATAATACTTGAAGAAAATAAAACTCCTGGGCTTCAGGGACTCTCCCACCTACCTCGGCCTCCCAGAGTGCTGGGATTACAGACATGAGCCACTGCAAGTGGACTTGACAGACACTTTCTTTTTTTCTTTTTTTTTTTTTCTTTTGAGACAGAGTCTCACTCTGTCACCCAGGCTGGAGTGCAGTGGCATAATCTCACCTCACTGCAACCTCTGCCTCCTGGGCTCAAGTGATTTTCCTGCCTCAGTCTCCCGAGTAGCTGAGACTACAGGCATGCGCCATCATACCCGCCTAATTTTTTTGTATTTTTAGTAGAGACAGGGTTTCAGCATGTTGACCAGGGTGGTCACGAACTCCCGACCTCAGTTGATCTACCTGCCTTGGCCACCCAAAGTGTTGGGATTACTGGCATGAGCCACTGCCGCCAGCCTTTGTTAGACACTTTGTAATAGGCTTTTTCATCTAGCATTACACACCCTGTGAGGCAGGCAGGATGGGTGGGGGCCCTGCCTTACTGATGAGGACACGGAATTGGTGGCTGTTGTGGTTCTTTTGCGTCCCTTAAAGGCATGTCAAAAGCTACGGTGGGTTCAGAGGCCCCAGGAAGGAAGTCAGATAACTGGAAGGAACACTTGCACTGATCACAGGAAAACCAGCCTGAGCTGCCTGCAGCCTCCGGGAGGTGTTGGGATGGGCTGCCCCTGCTTCTGATGCTGGTCCTGACCCAGAGAGAGCCGGCTCCAGGGCAGGGCTCTGCCGAGTGGGGACAAGACCTGGTCTGCTTGTGGGGAGTGCTGGGAGGATGGAGTCTCACTCCTGCTGCACAGAGCTCAGCCAGCTGGAGAGGGGACCCAAGGATCAAGCCCCAGGCCCCAGGGCCTGAGGGTGGGAGTCACCTTAGATGGTGGATGCCAGGCTTCCCAGGCCAGGCCAGGCTGATTTCTCTCCTCCCCAGGATACATTTCTTGATCTGTTATCAGTCCTGAGTGTAGGGTTAGGGGCCCCACAGGGTCATGGGGTGTCCCTTATGCTGTGTGAGGCACAGGATCTAAGAAATAAAGAGGCAGGACACAGAAATATAAGAAAAACGCAGCTGGGCTTGTGGGGCCACGCCACCTGTAAGTGGAGTCAGGCGAGGCCCTGAATGTCCAGAAGCGTTAGTATTTATTGTGTGTAGGTTAAGGGGCAGGGCAGTGACTAAAGTCATCTTTAAGGATAGTGATAGGGCCATGAGCAATAAAACAAGGGGTCCATGCTCATTAGGTCACCGAGGCTAGGAGATAGACAGTGTGCAGCAAGGGGTCCATTTCCATTATGTTATCGAGGCAAGGAAGTGGGCCGTGTGCAGTAAGGGGTCCACCCTCATTAGGTCACCGAGGCATGGAGATGGGCCGTGTGCAGTGAAGAGGGTGCAGTGTGCAATACCTCTATCTAGGGGCATGCTACTTCTAAGATTTATAGGAGGATGCTTTAAGTCACACAGTAGTGACAGAGCTGTCAGGGTTACCGCCGCCTTCTGGCAGCTTCCAATGAGTTCTATAGGAAGATGCTTTTCGACCAGCACAGTAACAAGAGCTGATAAAGTTCACAGTCACCAAGGTGTGATTATCTGGAGGGGTTTTGAGCCCTCGGATGCTTGAGGGATTGCTGGTCTGAGGGCAGGAACAAGATCCTACAACTCCTTTATCAGGAGGAGTGGCTCTTGCCCCAAGCCTGCCATACAGAGGGCATCTTTACTATACCGAACGCTGCCGCCTGGGCCATGGATTCTTGTCCTGGTATAACTGTTTTCCCTTAAATCATGGTCTGCACTGTGTCTGTTCTAGGCATTCCTCCGATTATAAGCTGCTTATTCCTTAATTCATGTTCTGTACTGTGTCTACTCTAGGCATTCCTCCGATTATGAACTAAGATATAGTTATATATATGTACATGTAGAAATAACTGAGTGGTAAGATATTCTTTAGGCATTCATTCTATGAACAAACATATGATTATAATAGAGGATTATATAAAGGGAAATAACTGAGTAGTAACACTATAAACTGAGATATTATTCAGGCCTTAATTCTATAAACTAATATATGATTATATAAAGGATTATATAAAAGGAAATAACTGAGTAGTAATACTATAAACTGAGATATTCTTGAGATCTTAATTGTGCCAGGATTCTGCTTACCTCTCCTTCCTCGGTGTCTAATGGGGGGTTACCCACACTGGGCTCTGAGAGAAGGAAATTTCTTTTTTTGTTGTTGTTGTTTCTGTTTTTGAGACAGAGTCTCACTCTGTTGCCCATGCTGGAGTACAGTGGCACAATCTCTGCTCACTGCAACCTCTGCCTTCTGGGTTCAAGTGATTCTTCTGCCTCAGCTTCCCAAGTAGCTGGGATTACAGGTGCCTGCCACCACACCTGCTAATTTTTGTATTTTTAGTGGAGATAGGGTTTCACCATGTTGGTCAGACTGGTCTCAAACTCCTGGCCTCAAGTGATCCACCTGACTTGGCCTCCCTAAGTGCTGGGATTACTGGCATGACCCACTGTGCCCGGCCAGGAGGGACTTTGTTAAGAAGGTCACAAGAGGACTCAGCACCTGCTGCCTCCCAAGTAGAGCCTGGGCAGGGGCTGGAGGTGTCCACCAGGGACCCCAGTGCATGAGAGCCCTGCGCCTGTGTGGCCCTCCACCAGGAGGCCAGGCCTCAGAGCCAGGCCAGCATTGGAGCCACCCACCACATGAACGAATGTCTGTGTCCCCCCAAATCATGTGTTGACACCTCATCCCCAAGGCGATGGCATCTGGGGGTGGCACCTTTGGGAGGTGATGGGGTCATGAGGGTGGGGCCCTTGTGGTTGGCATTAGTGGCCTTATACTAGAGGCCCCAGAGAGCTCCCTCACCCCTTCTGCCATGTGCTGATAGTGGGAAGATGACAGTCATGGCCCAGAAAGCGGGCCCTCACCAGACACCCAGTATGCCGGCTGATATGGGAATTCCAGCCTCCAGAACTGTGAGCATATATTTCTGTTGTTGGAGAGACACCATTTACGGTATTTTGTGACGGCTAAAGTATATGACCATGAGCTCTGAAATGCAGCCAGCACCGCATGTTGGAATCACAACATTTGGGATGTGTTAGGGTAAACCACATGCATTAGTAAAATACATTGTGCAACACCTGTGAAAAGGAGAGAAAAAATAAAAATAAATGAAATAAACAGTTATTTTAACAAATATGGCTTGGAAGGTAAGAATTAAAAAAAAAAAAAAACTCAGCAGGGATGAGGCCAGATGTGGTACCTCATGCCTGTAATCCCAACACTTTGGGGGCCGAGAAGAGAGGATCACTTGAATGCAGGAGTTTGAAACCAGCCTGAGCAACGTAGCAAGACCCCATCTCTACAGGATGTGGTGGCATGTGCCTGTCATCCCAAGCTACTGGTAGATATAGTAGACTACAAATAGCTGTAGATTACAAATAGCTGTAGTCCCAGATACTTAGGAGGCAGAGGTGGGAGGATTGCTTGAGCCCAGGAGTTTGCGGCTTCAGTGAGCTGTGATGGTACCAGTGCACTCCAGCGTAGGTGACAGCGAAATCCTGTCTAAACAATAAGAAAAGCAATGGGGTTGTGGGGGAATTAATAGGCAGAGCACAGAGGATTTTAAAGGCAATGACACTGCTCTTAAAGGTACTATAATAGTGAATGTGTGATATTACCCATCCGTCCAAACCCATAGGACGTGCGATGCCAAGTGTGGGCCCTCATGTCAGCTGTGGGCTTTGAGTGAGTGTGAGGCCACCGCAGGCTCTTCCATTGTAACCATTCTGGTGGGAATGTGGGTAGAGGGGGAGGCTGTGCATGCGTGGGGAAGGACGTGTATGGGAACTCTGTACTTTCTGCTCAGTTTTGCTGTGAACTTAAAGCTGCTTTCAAAAACAAGCTTTATTAAAAATTGATTTCACCTGTTACTTTTTCATATGGCAATAAGAAAATGAAAGCGTGGCCTGTGTTACACGTCTGTTATGCAGGGCTGTCTCAGGCCTGTGTGGGTCCTTAACGTGGCCCTGTAGCACGGACATGAAAGGTGTGGTGGCTGCAGCCAGGCTCTGCAGGCTGCCCGGGTATCTCAGTGGCAGCCCAGGGAAAGGCTGCGTGGGCTTGTGAGGGGGAATTTCAGGCTCCTCCCATTTGGACAGGGAGAGCTGTATCTGTATTTTTAGGGCCCATGCCTGAGATTACCACACCACTGTAGGGGAGAGAGAAGAGAGGTGGTCGTCCCCATTTTATTGAGGAGACAGAAGCTGGGAGAGGAGTGGGATGTACAGCCCAGACCAGAAGCCCAGCTCCCAGCTCCCAGCTCCCAGGGGCCATTGTATGAGATAGATCACATCCACTGTTTCTCAAAGGTGGGAGTGGGAGATAACGAGTTTTTTTTTGTTTTTGAGACAGAGTTTCACTCTTGTCACCCAGGCTGGAGTGCAATGGCATAATTTCACCTCACTGCAACCTCCGCCTCCTGGGTTCAAGTGATTCTCCTGCCTCAGCCTCCCAAGTAGCTGGGATTACAGGTGGTTGCCAGCATGCCTGGCTAATTTTTGTATTTTTAATAGAGACAGGGTTTAACCGTGTTGGCCAGGCTGGTCTGTAACACCTGACCTCAGGTGATCTGCCCACCTTGGCCTCCCAAAGTGCTGGGATTACAGGTGTGAGCCACTGTGCCCGGCCGATGAATTTTTTTTTTTCATAGACGCTATAATTTTTAGAGGAGTTTTAGGTTCACAGCAAAACTGAGTAGAAAGTACAGAGTTCCCATGTACCCCCTCACCCTAAGCCTCCCTCTCTAGAAACCTTTCCACCAGAGTATGTGTTTTTCTACACTCCAGGAGCCTACAGGAAACCTCAGTATCACCCAGCACCCTCAGTTTCCACGAGGGCTCACTCTTGCTGTTGCACAGTCTGTGGGTTTGGACAGATGCATAACGACCTTGGCCTCCATTACAGCATCACAGAGAATAGCGTCACAGCCCTAAAAGTCCTCTGTGCTCTGCCTGTTCATCGGTCTCTCCCAATGGGTCAAAGAAGAAATCACAAGAACAATTAGAAAAGAAAACAGGATTAGAAACACAATTAGAAAAAGAAAATACAACATTGCAAAACCTATGAGGTGCAGCGGAAGCAGTGCTAAGAAGGAAATGTGTAGCTATAAATACTTACATTCAAAAACGAGGCAGACCTCAAAAATCCCGTCTCTACTAAAAATAAAAAATTAGCCAGATGTGGTGGCGCATGCTTCTGGTCCCAGTTACTTGGGAGGCTGAGGCAGGAGAATCGCTTGAACCAGCGAGGCAGAGATTGCAGTGACCTGAGATTGCACCACTGCACTTCAGCCTGGGCGACAGAATGAGACTCCATCTCAAAGAATAAAAGTAAAATAAAATTACAAATGAATGGAAGGACATTACTTTGCAGAAATAAAAAGTATTGTAAGAGTACTTTGAACAATTGTATGCGAACAACTTTGATAACCTAGGTGCTATAGACAAATTCCTAGAAATGCCATCCTACCAAGATTGAATCACAAAGAAACAGAAAATCTGAACAGACTCATAACTGGTAAGGAGATTGAGGAGATTGACTCAATTATCAAACAACTCCAGACAAAGAAAACCTCTGGACCTGATGTCGTCACTGGTAAAATCAACCAAACATCCCTCTGCCCCGTTTTTTAGAGGTGGCATCTCTGTATGTCACCCAGGCTGGACTTGAACTCCCGGGCTCAAATGATCCTCCTGTCTCAGCTTCAGTAGGTGGGACGACAAGTGCGTGCCACCTCACCCAGCAAAAGAAGAACTTGCACTAATTCTTAAGCTGTTCCCAAAACTTGCTAACTCATTCTATGAGGTCAGCATTGCCCTGATACAAAGCCAGACAATGACAGAATGAGAAAAGAAAACCACTAACTCCTTATGAACACTGATGCAAAAATACTCAAGAAAATACCAGCAAACTGAATTCAGCAGCGTATTATTAGGATTATATAGGATGATCAAGTGGAATTTATTTCTGGAATGGAAGGATTGCTCAGCATTAAAAAACTCATTCATTGCAGGGGGAAGAGACTCATGATTACCTTAAATGATGTTGAAAATTCTCTGATGATGAAAAACAAGAAAGAAAATTATCTGATGAAATTCATTACCTATTTCATGACAAAAACACCCAACCATCCTATGAGTAGAAGGAAACTACCTCAACATAATAAAAGCCATACATGAAAAACCCTTAGCTAGCATCAAACTCACTGGTGAAAGACAGCAGACTTTCCTTCTGGGAGCAAGAACAAGACTGGGACGTCCACTATTCCCCCTTTATTCATTCAACAAAGTACTGGAATTCTAGCCAGAACAATTAGGCAAGAAAAAGACAAGAAGCATCCAGATTAGAAAGGGAGAAGTGAAATTATCTTGGTTTGCCTGTGACATGATCTTTTTGTCCCCCTGCAGGGAGGTGTAGGGGCGCTTGGCCAGTGAGTGGTGCAGCCTGGCAGAGGGGGCCCAGGAAGTTGTGGCTTTTCTGTCTGCGATGTGTTTTCAGCCTTAGAGGCATTTCGCCGTTCCTTTTAAGACACTCAGCCCCCTCTCAGTTACTCCCAAGACCTGTTGGGATCCATCCTGAGCTCCATGGAGAAGCCACAGAACTTCTGTGACCAGGAGACTCAGCTCAAGGCCTGAGGTGAGGATTCCAGGTTCACAGCTGCCTTTATTCCCTGGGTCTCAAGTCTACACTCTTCCCTCTTTGAATGATGCCATCTCCTCAACCTTAAAAGCAGATTTTGATCTTACATATTATCGAAAGTAGGGAACTCTAAAGATTTGACACACATGCGCCCGTGTGCGCAGCTTTCAAAGCTAATGCAGCTAGGCCACAGTTTACGAAATCAACACACAAAAATCAGTTCTATTTCTATACACTACACTAACAATGAACAAGCTGAAAAGGAAATTAAGATAGCAATTCCATCAGCCAGAAGCGGTGGCTCATGCCTGTAATCCTAACACTTTGGGAGGCTGAGGCAGGTGGATCACCTGAGGTCAGGAGTTTGAGACCAGCCTGGTCAACATGGTGAAACTCTATCTCTACTAAAAATACAAAAATTAGCCAGGCATGGTGGGTGCCTGTAATATTAGCTACTTGGGAGGCTGAGGCAGGAAATTTGCTTGAACCCAGGGGGACAGAGGTTGCGGTGAGCAGAGATCGTGCCATTGCACTCCAGCCTGGACAGAAAGAGCAAAACTCTGTCTCAAAATAAATAAATAAATAAATAAATAAATAAATAAATAAATAAATAAAATAAGCAATTCCATTGACAGTATCATGGAAAAGAATACTTTGGAATAAATTTAATCAAGCAGGAGTAAGACTTGTGTAGAAAACAACATAGTATTACAGAAAACAATTAAAGAAGACCCAAAAATGGGAAGTGTTTATTGATTTTAAAACTTGCTCCTGTTAGAATACAAAGCACCACAAAGTAACATATTCAGTGCCATTCTTACTAAAATCCCAAAGATGTTTTTGCAGAAATAGAAAACTCTGGCTGAGGCCAGGCACACCTGTAATCTCAGTACTTTGGGAGGTCAAGGCTGGCAGATCACCTGAGGCCAGCAGTTCCAGAGCAGCCTGGCCAACATGGTAAAACTTTGTCTCTACTAAAAATGCAAAAATCAGCTGGGTGTGGTGGTGCACACCTGTAATCCCAGCTCCTCAGGAAGCTGAGGCATGAGAATCATTTGGATCCAGAAGGCAAAGGTTGCAGTAAACTGAGATCAGTCCACTGCATTCAGACCTAGGTGACATAGTGAGAGTCTGTCCCCCCCCCAAAAAAAATCTGGAGACAGATGGCTCATGCCTATGATCCCTGCACTTTGGGAGGCCAAAAGGGGAGGATGTCTTGAGCCCAGGTGCTCAAGACCAGCCTGGGCAATATGGCAAATAACCACCTTTACAGAAAATACAAAACTTAGCTGGGTGTGGCGGCACATGCCTGTAGTCCCAGCTACTCGGGAGGCTGAGATGGGAGGATAGCTTGAGCCCAGAAATTGGAGGCTTCAGTAAGCTGGGCAACAGAGTGAGACCCCACCTCAAAAAAAAAAGTGGGGCAGATGACTAGGCAGAGCACAGAGGGTTCTTAGGGCAGTGACACTGTTCTGAAGGATACTGTACTGGTGGATGTGTGACATCCATCTGTCCAAACCCAATGCCAAGGGTGGGTCAGCTGTGGGCTTTGAGTGATTGTGAGGTCGCAATGGTCTCCTCCATTGTAACCAACACACCAGTCTGGTGGGGATGTGGATAGAGGGGGAGGCTGTGCACGAAGAGAGGCAGGGCGTATATGTGAGCTCTGTATTTTCTCTTTTTTTTTTAAGATGGATTTTCAATCTTGTCACCCAGGCTGGAGTGCAATGGTGCAGTCTCAGCTTCCTGCAACCTCTGCCTCCCGGGTTCAAGTGATACTTCTGCCTTAGCCTCCTGAGTAGCTGGGAAGCAGGGACTATAGGTGTGTGCCAACACAGTAGGCTAATTTTTGTATTTTCAGTAGAGACCAGGTTTTACCATATTGATCAGGCTGGTCTCGAACTCCTGACCTTGTGATCTGCCTGCCTCGGCGTCCCAAAGTGCTGGGAATACAGGCTTGAGTCCTCATGTCCAGCCAACTCTATACTTTCTCAAAAAAAAGAAAAAAAATATATATATATATAATATTGCAAGAGTCTGGGAGTTTGAGACCTGCCTGGCAACATGGTGAAACCCCATCTCTACAAAAAATACAAAAATTATCCAGGCATGGTGGTGTGTGCCTGTAGTCCCAAGTAATCGGGGTGTGTGTGCCGATATATATTATCTATTATCTAGGCAGAGCACAGAGGGTTCTCAGGGCAGCGACACTGTTCTGAAGGATACTGTAATGGTGGGTGTGTGACGTTATCCATCTGCCCAAGCCCATAGGATGTGGAATGCCAAGGATGGGTCAGCTGTGGGCTTTGAGTGATTGTGAGGTCGCCATGGGCTCCTCCACTGTAACCAACACACCAGTCTGGTGGGGATGTGAATGGAGGGGGAGGCTGTGCATGAGTGGAGGCAGAGTGTATATGTGAACTCTACTTTCTATTCAGTTTTTCTGTGAACCTAAAGCTGTTTTCAAAAACACGTTTTATTAAAAATTAATTTCACCTGGCCAGGCACATGGTGGCTCATGCCTGTAATTCCAGCACGTGGGGAGGTTGAGGCAGGAAGATCGCTTGAGCCCAGGAGTTTGAGACCGGGCTGGCAACACGGCGAAAACCCATCTCTATAAGAAAATACAAAAATTAGCAGGGCGTGGTGGTGCCTGTCTGTAGTCCCAGCTACTTGGGACGCTGAGGTGGGAGGATCGCTTGAGCTTGAGAGGTTGAGGCTGCAGTGAGACATGATCGCTCCACTGCACTGCGGCCTGGACCAGAGTGAGACCTTGTCTCAAAAACAGAAGAAAAGACTAAAGATGAAAAGGGCTATGGCTGCTGGGTGGGAAGACAAGGGAAGGGACAAACGGAAACCTTAAAGGTTTCTGCTAACTCTTCCCAAAGAATTAGAAAGAATGTTTACCAAATGTTTCATTCCCTTTTAAGTTCCCCACCTGCAAGGCAGTTCACCAAGCAAACTGTTCCTTATTCTTCCTTAGAAACCCTGGCCCCCACAGTTGTTCTTAACCTCCTGAAGTCTTATCACCCTCCACCCACCACACAAAAACACTGGAAGGAATTACACACATATATATATATATGGACAACATTTCCCTGTTGTCATACAGGCTAGAATGTAATGGTGCAATCTTGGCTCACTGCAATTTCCACCTCCCAGGTTCAAGCAATTCTCTTGCCTCAGCCTCCCAAGTAGCTGGGACTACAGGCATGCACCACCACACCCAGCTAATTTTTGTGTTTTTAGTAGAGACGGGGTTTCACCACATTGGCCAGGCTGGTCTTGAACTCCTGACCTCAGGTGATCCACCCACCTCCGCCTTCCAAAGTGCTGGGATTATAGACATGAGTCACCGTTGCCTGGGCAAATGTAATTCAAAATGGGGTTTCACCATGTTGCCCAGGCTGGTCTCAAACTCCTGGGCTCAAGCGATCCACCCCCCTCGGCCTCCTACAGTGCTGCCTCTACAGGCACTTACATGTTTTTGACAAGAATAGTGCATAGGTACCTCATAATGCCTGATTGTTCCACTGTTAGATAAGTTGAATCGTGGTATTAAGGTAGTCACAGCCTTTTCACTCCATCGTAAACATTCTTTTCCCTCCCCTTCCCCCAACCTCCATGATTAGGACGTGCTCTGTGGGGTGATACTTTGGTGTCACACGGATCTTGTTTCCCACCCACCTCTCTCACCTGTGGTATTGGCATCACTGGTGATCTCTACCTGAATCCTTTTTCTTTCAGTCATTTTGAATATATTCCTTCTGCTGGCATTCACCTGTTAGATTTCCCGCCTGCTTTTCACCTGGTACAGTTCCTACTTCGCGTCTCTATGGATTTGGCCGTTCTGAACACCTCACGTAAATGGAATCATACAGTGTGGGTCTTCTGTGATTGGCTCCCTGCACTTCACACGTTTTCCAGTTTCATCCTCATTGTAGCATGTGTCAGTATTTCAGTCCTTTCTATGGCCAAATAGTAATCCATCATATAGCTATGCCACATGAATTTTGTTCGTTCATTCATCATTGTTGGACATTTAGGTAGTTTTAACCTTTTGACTATTATCAACAATGCTGCTATGAACATTTATGTACATGTTTTTGTGTGGACATGTTTGTATTTCAGTTGGGTACATACCCAGGAGTGGAATTGCTGGAGTCAAGTGGAAACTCTGTATTTACCTTTTTGAGGAATGATCAGACTATTTTCCCAAGTAGCCACACCATTTCACATTCCCACCAGCAGTGTGTGAACCTTCTAATATCCCTGTATCCTTGGCAACAATTGTTGTTATCAGGATTTTTCATTGGAACCATCCTATTGGGTGATAGTGGCATCTCACTGTGGTTTTCATTTACATTTCCCTGATGGCTAATGATGCTGGGCATCTTTGTTATTTCTAACTCTTCTTTGGAAAAATATCTATGTGGATCCTTTCCCCAGTTTTTGTCTTTTTCTTAAGTTGTAGACGTTCTTTATATATTCTACAAACAAGTCCATTATCAAATGCAATTTGCAAATATTTTCTCAGATTCTTTAGGTGGTCTTGTCTTTTTACTTTCTTGGTGGTGTCCTTTCAAGCACATACATGTTTAATTTTTTTTTCTGTTGTTGCTTATGTTTTCAATATCATACCTAAGAGGTGATTGCAAATCTGAGTTTATGGAGATTTACCCTATGTTTTCATTACCTTCCTTTCTTCCTTCCTTCCTCTCTCCCTCCCTTCCTCCCTCTCTCTCTCTCTCTCTCTCTTTCTCTCTTTCTTTCTTTCTTTCTTCTTTTCTTTCGACAGAGTTTTTCTCGTGTCACCAGGCTGGAGTGCAGTGGTGCAATCTCAGCTCACTGCAATCTCCTCCACATCCCGGGTTCAGGCAGTTCTCCAGCCTTGCCTCCTGAGTAGCTGGGATTACACGCATGCGTCACCATGCCCAGCGAATTTTGTATTTTTACTTGAGATGGGATCTCACCATGTTGAGCACGCCATTCTTGAATTCTTGACCTCAGGTGATCTACCCACTTCAGCCTCCCAAAGTGCTGGGATTACTGGTGTTAGCCACTGCACCTGTCTATCCCATGTTTTTTCTAAGAATTTCATAGTTTTTGCTCTTATGTCTCAGTCTTTGATCCATTTTGAGTTAATTTTGTTGTATATAGGACTCCTGGTTGATGGGTGTTTTTGTTTTTTTTGAGCACCTTGATGATGTTATCCTACTCCCTCTGACCTCCATTGTTTCTGATGAGAAGTCAGCTGTTAATCTTTTGGGAGTTCTCTTGTTAATGATGAGTCATTTTTCTCTTGCTGCTTTCAGATTTTTTCCTAGCCTTTGGCTTTAAACATTATTGAAACTGTGTTTTATTTTACACAGCAGATCCAATCAGGTTCAGGATCTTCTGAAGGGAGTTTCTGAGGAAGGTCTTTGTGATTTGTTCTGACCCCAGGGGTGTTTTTCTATTTGTGTAGATCTTTGGGTTTATCTTATACGGATTTCATTGGGCGTCCTGGAGGAGGACATTAATATCTTAAATAAATGTGGAAAACCTTGAGCCATTGTTGTTTTAGTATTTTTTCTCCCTGTTCTTTCTCTCCTCTCTTTCCTGCTCTCCCATTATATAACTTGGTAGGGCCCCATATTTCCTGTGACTCCATTTTTCTTCTGTCTTTTTTCTCTGTTCTTCAGATTGCATAATGTCTATCAGTCTGTCTCCAAGTTTGCTAATCCTTCCCTTTGCTAGTTCAAACTACTTTCTTTTTGTTTGTTTGATTTTTGAGACAAGGTCTCCCTCTGTTACCCAGGCAGAGGCAATCACAGCTCACTGTAGCCTTGACCTCCCAGGCTCAAGCAATCCTTCCGCTTCAGCCTCCTGAGTAGCTGGGACCAGAGCTATGCACCACCACACTGGATTATGATGATGATGATGATTTGAGATACATTCTTGAAGCTGGGCATGCTCAAGCCTGTAATCCCAGCACTTTGATGGCTGGGTTGGGTGGATCACTTCAGGCCAGGATTTCAAGACCAGCCAGGCCAACATGGCAAAACCCCATCTCTACTAAAAATACAAAAATTAACAGGTGTGGTGGCTGTTAGGTTGACCAAAAGGATGGAGAGGCAGACCCAGGGTCAGGTGTAGCAAGTTTACTTCAACATGCTAGGCTGGCTGCTTCACCATAGGCGGTGAAGGCAGGAGCAGCCTGGCTTACAGACTATGGGGGATACACAGGGGGTTTGCAGGTGGCTGGGTGCTATTCTAAGAAAAACCGCCTCGTGGTTCTTCAGTGCTAACATCCTACTTAATTGGGTCACCATCCTGGGTCCGAGAGCCAAATGCGGTCACATCCTGGAACCTAGGTGCCCTGTTTGCAAGGCATGAGGCTGTTTTTGCTGTGAACTCGGCTTAGCAGGGGAGAATGAGGAGGGGGTCTATGAGCTTGCCTTGCCGTGACCCTAAAAGTGGCAGTTGCCTGTAGTCCCAGCTACTTGGGAGGCTGAGGCAGGAGAATCTCTCGAACCCAGGAGGCAGAGGTTGCAGTGAGCCAAGATTGCACCACTGCACTCCAGCCTGGATGACAGAGCGAGACTCTGTCTCAAAAAAAAAGAGAGAGAGAGAATTGAGACACTCTTCTTCTGCCACCCAGGCGGTGTGATCTCGGCTCCCTCCTGGTCCAGCACCCATAACCTGCCAAGGTCTCTTACTGCAGTGCCCTCCCAGCCACTCCTCCTTCCAGACCCAGCGAAGCAGCTCCTCTGAAACATCTCTCCTCCCACCGGAGGGACCAGTCACCCCTTCCTCAGCGGCATCTTCAGAGCCGCCACTTTCCCACTGTTTGTCACTGCATCCTGTCTCCAGGAGGTGCTTCCCGTTCTTCTGCCCGGCACAGGGTCTGGCCCACAACAGGCGCTGATGTATGACAACAGAAAAACTAAATCTCTTCACCAACAAGAAACACTCGTGAGTACCGACTGTGTGTCGGGTAGGCCTTGTCCTAAGGGTTGTCCTCAGGTATGTAACTTCTAGTTGGGGAAGATGAGCAGAAACTCCCAGTTTAGGGTCTCCTCCCTGACTCTCCACTTCCGAGGGGAGGGAGCTGGAAGCCTCCTGCAGCCAGAACGGAACTGCGGGGAGGGGAGGAAGGAGAGTGGCCGAAGGCAAAGGCCAAGCGGAGAAAGGCCCAAGCCCACGGCTGGCTGGGGGCACGGAGGGTAGACCACCCGCCCATGCAGCCCAGGTAAGCGAGCTCGAGGGCACAAGGTACAGATGAGGCGTACCTGGGTTCTTTCATACAATGACTTACAGTAGATTAACAAAGATCCAAGATGGACGTCACGCTTACACTCCAAAACCATGGCCATGTAACTTCAGCATCATCACAGCAGCATGGTGTCAACACAGGCTGAGGAGCGGGGTCCGGAGCCACTGATTCACCCCGGCTTATTACCTTTCCCCCAAGAAAACCCACTGGAAAGTTACAGACAGTAATGAGTGCTTTCTTTGAGAACTCAATTGGAGGCCCTGACTTGAAATTCCTGCAAGGTGACTGCTGTCAGGAGTGGGCAGGTCCCTCACAATCAAAGACGTTCTGTGGTGTACCCATTGCAGAGCCCCGCGCAGGGTGGCACAGGGGAGGGCTTTTTCTCCTTTTCTTCTCCTTGAGAAAAACCATTTTGCACATTTTAAACAAAGACATAAAATGGCAGTGGGGCAATCAATTGCTCTTCCACTCAGTTTCCCAGGGGATGGGGGTCCAGCCGTCATCTCTGGAGCCCTTGGAGCCTGGCCTGCCCCTCAGGCTGGTGCACAGCGGCTAAATGTGCCCTAGACTCATGTTGTAAGGGGGCACCCACCAGGCCACCCTGGAGGCTTGGGTAATGGAGGGCCCTTGGCCACTAGCTGGTGGCAGACGGGGACCTGCACCCACTCCTAACTGCACTGTGCATGCGGCTCACACCACACAGCTACTCCGTGCATTCCGGACATACCTGCTTCCTGATTGACGCACATGAGAACGTTTGTGAGCGGAAGGATGTGGTGGTGACCCATGCCCGGAATGAATTCTAATTTCTGAGTGCTGAAGGTGCCACCTGAGAATGCTGACAAACACTGAGCCAAGGGGAACTCTCATCATCAAGTTGGAGATGACAAATGCGC
>NW_022436964.1:0-24208 GCF_009761245.1 Sapajus apella
ATAAGGCTATTTTCGATAAAATCAGTCTCCAGCTCCTCTCTCTCCAGAGTTGAGGAATGTGACTGAACTTCCAACTGTCTAATCATGCCTTGATCTTTCTAGTGACCACCAGCCTCTATCTTGAAGCTATCAAGGGGCCCACCAAAAGTCATATCATTAAAACAAAAGACATTTCTCTACTTTAGAAATTCCAAGGGATTTGGCAGCTGTGTGCCAGGAACCTGGGACAAAGATCAAATAGATATTACAAAAAGGCTGTTGTTTTTTTCATTTTATCTTCAGCATCCGTTAGATTGTGTGGGACGTAATAAGTGCATTTAATATTTGTTGAATGAATGAATGTAGCTGGCCTTGATACTTGCTCTCATGAATGTTAAGTGGTATATCTATGGAGATTTGAAGGAAAGGGTTTTGACTCAAGATTTCTGAACCTTTATTAGTTGTCACTAGGGTGACATATTGTTAGGTATGTTTGGGTACAGAAGAATATTATCCAGGTATGCCCTTCCTGAAGTAATTATGTGAAATATTATATGATGATGTCAAGAATGTAGATGTTACCTAAGAGTTTTTTTTATCAACATTATAATCTGTTAACTATGTAATAATAAATAGTCATTATAGTATTATTATTAAACATATCAAGTAATTATTGGTAAAAGGTACATAATACAGTTATTATAAAGAGAATATTTACATAAATAAGCTAAAATTTATATCAATAGATTTCCTAATATTATATTGTTCTTGCATTTCTAAAATGAAAATTATACAAATAGTCCAAATATATATTCTTCAAATGTAAAAGTAACATCTGGAACAGAGATCTTTAAACGGGAGTCCATTGAATCATAGAAATACATGGGCGGCCTTTGGAGACTATGGATACTTTGAAAATTGATGTAAATTTATAGGGATCCATCATACTGTGTAAAAGCGAGGAAATTTCAAAGGTGCATCCTCAGAGCATTACATGCTAAGAAAGGGCAATCAAATCAGTTTCATTAATAAGTCTAAATGGACGAAATACTCCCATTAAAGGAAAGAGACTCCCAGATTGGGTTAAAAGGCTCTTAAGACAGCAGGGCAGAAAGCTTGTAAGTAAACAGATTGGCAAATATGTGTCATTCCCTAGCCCTAAAGAGGTGAGAAGGAAAGTATTACCGTTATATAAAACACAAGTACAGAATAAAAAGTGTTAAAACAAGGCAGTGAAGATTATTTTATGCAAGCTACATGTGCCAAATACTGAAAGTAAATACAGCTATAATCATTTGAATAACAGAGAGACATTGGTAGAAACATTGTTGGTGGTTGATTTTAATATGCCTCTACGTTCTTGGCAAAGTAAATAGAGGTGGTTAAATCAATCTAAATAGCTGTTAAAGGTAACTCCTGCGAATACATTTGAATACACAATTGACCCTAAAACAACTTGGGGATTAGCAGTATTGACTTTGTGCAGTTGAAAATTTGCATAGAACTTTTGACTCCTGCAAAACTTAACTACCTGTTGACTCAAAACCTTACTGATAACATAAACAGTGCATATTTTGTGCGTTATATGTATTATATTCTGTACAACAAAGTAAGCTAGATAAAAGAATATGTTATTTAAAAAGTCATTAGGAAGGAAAAACATATTTACTATGCATTAAGTGAAAGTGGTTTTCATAAAGGTTTACATTCTTGTTGTCTACACATTGACTAGATTGATGAGGATGAGGAAGAGAAGGGGTTGGTTTCGCTATCTGAGGAGTGACAGAAGCAGAAGAAAATCTGTGTATTAATGGACCTGCACAGTTCAGACTTACATTGTTCAAGGGTCACCGTGTGATTGAAATGGACAATATTTTAGAAAAATATGATAAGTAATGATGACTTAAATAGTAAAAACTTAAAATTGAAAAAATCGAGTTTATTTAGTGAAGACACCAAATGCTGATGGCTTCAGAGATTAGTTTTCCCAAACTTTCAAGAAGTTTTCTTACTCTTTATTTTCCAGAGCATAGAAAAAAAATAAAAAAGGAAAGTTTAGAAGCTAGCATGATGCTGAAAACATAACCTGGTAAGATTAATTTGAAAAAACCTACAGATTCCTCTCACTCATGAAAATAAATATAAAAATCCTGAAGTATTAGGAAATTGAGTTGAGCAGTATTGTTTTTGTGTAGGACAACTTGACCAAGTAAAGGTGATTTTTAACAAAGTAAGTTTATTGCCATATTAAGATTTTAATTAGTAAAATGTATTACCAGTAGATGAGAGGAACAAAACCCAATGATTCTCGCAGTTAGTGCCATGAAAAGATTTCATAAAAATCCTATCAGTCTAGAAAAATTTCTTAAGGAAACTAGGAATATTTTCTAAATAAGCTACATATTATCTAACTCAAATCTTAAATAGCAATGATAATAGCAAGCATCATAAATAGTAATGAAATGGTAGAGGATGCCTCTCTCAACCGTTACTATTTACCATAGTTTTGAAAACTCTAGCTAAATCAGTAAGATAGGGAAAAGAAAGGTCTTACCCATTACAAGAGTGAAATAAACTTATCAGTATCTGTGGAGGATATTACTGTCTGTATAGAAAATTCAAGCAAATCAATTGTAAAAAAACATGGCTTACACAAAAGAAAAGTTCAGTAAAGTACTATTTACAAGAAAAATGAATAAAATTAAATAGCCTTCCTCTGTGTGTGTATGTATGTATCAACAAAAATCAGTTCGAAAGCAGATCACGATCACATTTATAGGCACAATAGCAACAACAAAATAAACTTCCCCTAATGTACTTTCCCAATCCTTATAGAATGTACAGACTCATTCCTTCTAATGATTACATCACATATTTGTAGTATAATTTATCTAACTATTTTCCTACTGATAGACATTTGTTTCCTGTATTTCTGTTTTTCCTACTGATAGACATTTAAGTTGTTTCCTGTATTTCTGTTTTTACTATAAATAAGCCAGCCAAGGACATTTTGAAAGTCAGAATTTTGATATATATTCCCTGGTTTTAATTTGATTGGCTATAATAATTAATATTGTTGATTATTGGTACTGGTATAATGAATGGATCTTTGAAATAGCAGAGAAGTTCTCAGACACGCTAAGCTATCTTGCATTTCACATCTGGAGTATAAATCCAAAGGAAAACATCATCTTAAGGAAAATATTTGAAAGGTTTGACTAAAAATTAAAAACATGTTTTCTCTCTGATGCTGAACTGCATTTTCCCCTCTTGCTATCCAAGCAGTCATTTTTCCTGTTTGCAATAGGCTTTTCTTAATTCAATCCCTTTCTTTTTTCCTAGGAGTTATTTTTTTCCTTCTCTTCTTCCAAATGTCAGTTCTTCGCTTGTTTAACCATGACCAACTGCTGTTAAAGCATAAGTATAAATAGGCCCAAATTACCATGTGAAATATGAGTGCTTATTTTTTGCTATCTGTTTCTAAGAATTTGAGGTGATTTGTTTTTAAATTTGTATTTGTTTTAGTTAGGGTTGACTAAGCTGCTGTTACAAAGAGACCCAGTAGCACAGGCCCTCAAGCAACAGCAGTAATAACCATTTGTGTAACGCACGCTCTTTGCCTGATACTTTACTTATATTAACTCCTCTAATTCTCACAAAAACACTGTGAGTAGATATCTCCATTTTATAGACAAAGAAATGAAGATACAAAGAATTTATGTAACTTGCTCAAAGTCAAACAGCTAGTAAGTTAGGGAGCTAGGATTTGAATTCAGGTATTCTGTCTCTAGAACCCTGTGCTATCCTGCTACAAGACAGAATTTTTTCCTCTCACATAGCCATTCAGAAGATAGACAGCTGGTCTTAGGCAGTAGACATTTACTGGCACCATCAAAGGAAATTGGTTGCTTTTATTGTGTTTTTAACCATCTCCTATGGTTTCCTCATGTGGAAGATGAGAATGGAAAAAAATGGAGAGGATAATTTTCTTTTTAAAGAATGTGACCTAGAATTTGTATTCATCACTTTGCCTCATATACCACTGGCCCAAAATTGGTCATATATATGGTTATGACTACTGCAAGGGAGTCTGGAATCTCCATAGCTAAAACTCAGGGTCTCCATTACTAAAAGGAAAGGGAGGAGAACAAATACTAAGGGGGACAGTTACTCGCTGCTATACGTCACATTGGAAATGGAAGTCAAAAAGAGTTTTTTTCTGGAAAAATAGCTTTCAAAAATATTTTCTGCTTTGTTTAAAAGCATTATTTATGTGAAAATTCTCCAAGTACTCTCTGACTCTTGATCCCTTGTCTCTCCTATATCCATGGTCCCATGTCTTTTTACATTCTACTCCCTGAGATACTATTTTTTTCATTCCTATTTCTGCTATAATGGTCTAGACATTGTTGGGTTTTTTTTTTTCTCCTATTGGTTGGTCGCTTTCCATCCAGGTGCTCTCTATCTCACCTCTTAACATTGAATTAGGCCATTCTCTTGAAAATCCTTACTGCTTGTCTTCATGTTGAAAGTCAAAACTACTTGGCCTACTATATTACATGCTTTGTTTTTTAATTCTTTATTTTCCTTTCAGTACTTTTATAAGCATCCTCTTCATCCTAGTCATACTTTTTGTTGTTTTCTAAAGATACCATTTCACTTCCTCATTTTAGTATTATTTCCTCTTCTTAAAAGCCACACCCACCCACCATTACATTCACATAGAAATCTGTTTTACTTTCTACAAGATACTGTTTAAATATCAGAAATATTTAAATAACAGAAATACTGTTCTGTTAAGTGGTCAGCATCAATCCCTTGGCTCCAAGAAGTTTGCAATTAGTTACTGCATTCCTCATTTTCCCATGGCATTTTGGAGTTTATGCCTTCATTAGTGTTTATCTTTGGTATTTTAATTACATATTTACTCCTTTCTGCTCTTAAACCTCATGAGCTACCTGAAGGAAGAGACTATATTCACACCAAGCTTGTCCAACACGCTGCTCATGGGCCACATATGACCCAGGGTGGCTTTGAATGTGGCCCAACACAGATTCATAAACTTTCTAAAACAATATGAGAGTGTGTGTGTGTGTGTGTGTTTGTGTGTGTGTGTGTGTGTGTGTTTAAAGCTCACCAACTATTGTTGGTATTAGTGTATTTTATGTGTGGCCCAAGACAATTCTTTCTCTTCCATTGTGGCCTAGGGAAACCAAAAGATTGACAACCCTGATTTATACGTTTTTTGAAAAAATTCCCAGCACATAGCATAGCATGTGGCACACGACTGTCAATGAAACAAATAGGTATAGGGGGTCAATTATAAAGGGATGAAGTGAGTCATCAAAATTTATAATAACTAGAAAACAGGATGTTTCATTCAGTCTGTCGCAACGTAAGACATTATTAATTTTCAAAAACTGATAACAGTAAAAAAAAATTCATCTTCACAGTGCTTTCCAAATTTTAAAGCACTTTCTCATATTATCTCATGGGTTTGTCAGCAGCTGGGAGAGCCTTAGGGACATTTTAAATAAGAAATCTCATTTACTTTTTCTTTGGTGATTGATATACTTTATGTAAGTCACATTCTACCGTTGGCTATGCATGTTGTAGAATGCTTACCTTTGACCTACTTATAGCACATTTTGTGTCATAGTGGATGACGTAGTAGATGAAAGTGATGACAACGATGATATTGATGTAGAAGCTGAAAATGAAACTGAGAATGAAGATGACCTAGATCAAAATTTTAAGGTTAGTATAAATTTCTGTAATTAGTTAGCTTTATAAATGATATACTACAGTTGTGAAACAAAAATTGGGTAAATAAATATATATGTAATTGTAGCTTTTACTTTGTCCTCGTCTTTTTACCATGGATGACTATGCAATTAAAGGAGTAGGTGATGTTGGTTTAAATCCACTGATCTGAAAAGGACCTTAAGGTAACTTATTTTCACTCTCTCTTACCAGAAAGATTTTATCTAACCTTTCTGACTTAGATTTTGAAATCTACGAAATTGATCTGAAACTCTGTTGTCGCAACTTATTTCGAAATGCATTATTACCCTTTGGCAGCAATCTTCTGGGGATACAGAAATATAATGGATTCGTTTTTGTGAGAATTAGTGCTTGCATAATGATTCTTAGGTTTCAGTTAATTGGACAAGGAAGTGAAAACAGTGTCATTGAGAAAATATGAAATTATTGTCATATTACATATGATGTTAGGTAAAGGAGGCAGGTAAGTTTTCAGAGTTTCATTGTACCTCTGGAAGCCTAGAAAGTCTATATTTTGCTTATTTATTGATAGAGAGGACCACTTTAGCATCTGTAGAAAAATAGTGTCTTTTGTTAGCTGTTTAGCTTATTGCTGGGTTTTTTTGTGGGGAAGGAGAGATTAATTTGACTCTTGCCTGTTTGGACCATTTTTGTCTTGCAAAACTGTATCAAAATTGGGGTACACTGAGTATTTGACTCACTTTGGAGATAGAATTTAAGATATTGTAAGATTTCTGTCTTAATAGATACGGAACCAATTTTATAACCAGCAAACATGATCACCAAAGCTTTGGTGAAACTGTCAAGTTAGCTAATCTGAACTACATATGTGTCCTGGCATCAGGTATTGCACTTAATTATCTCATTTCTTTAGTCTCCATTACAGATTTCTTTGTCTTATAACATTGACATCTTTGGAAAATGTAGTTGTTAGCTTGCATTATTCACTAGGATATCAGTGATTGCTCACATTTTCCCTACTTTATCTTAACACAGCATTTATAGTAATAAGAAAAAAATATGTTATATTATTGAACACATTATTAACTGTGCTAGTCAAAACTCTTTACATGTATGTAGTAACCATTGGATCCTCATAGCAACCCCGTGAGGTTACGTTGTATAAGTACATAGAAAACAGAGGAGGGGAGAGAGTCTCAGTCTAGTTTATAAGAGGTGGAGCCAGGATTCAGAAAGCAGTCTAGTGGAATGTCCACTCTCTTTACTACTATACTGTACTAAAATACATTTTTTTCTTCAAAAGCTATAGAATTGTTGGCTTTTTGAGACTGCTGAGCTTTATTATCTTTTTCTTTCCTACTACTGCCTGCCTCTTACTCTCATTGACTTTACATTTAATGTTACTTAAGTTTTCCTCTTTTTATCTGAATCCTATTTCTTCATCCTTCAGGTGAACTGCTACATTGTAGTGGGGATATTATTTATTTGTGTTCTCTGATGGTTATAACTTTTTTTCCTGTGATCCCATTTTCTTTGCCCCAGATTTTTCAGTTTGGAGCATTTATAGAAACTGGTAGCTTCTAGAAGATGCATCTCCAGATAGCCACAACTTGACCATATTATAAGTTTCAGTGTATTCTTTTTTCTGTCCTAACTTTAGCAGTGCTTTTAAGGAGGGTAGCAGGTTGTTTTGTTTTTTTTTTCAAATGAGTGTGTAAGTAGTTCTTCACTACTGTTTTTTCTCAAACCAAAACACAACATTCTCTACTGTCAAGCTTTCAAAGTATTGTAGTTTTCTTTCCTAATTATGCCTCTTTTACAGCTAAAGTCTTTTTTTCTTTGTTCCAAATAGAGAGCCACTGTGTAAGGCCGTATTTTCACAAAATAATATCAAATATTGAACTAGTATGTTTAGAGAAAATATCTTTGTAAATTATTTTTTATTTTAGAAACATTCTATTAGATGTTAAACAAGAAAGTTACTACATTATTGGTTCATAAATGTATAAAGAGATTAAATTACATATTCATGTAATACAATAATGATACAGTAATTAATATGATAATATTTAAATAAAATCAATCTCTGTTACTCATGGCAATGAGGAAAATCTTTTTCATTGGACATGTAAATAATAGCTACATTCCTGAATATGAAATAATAAGAAATACATAGTATATTTTTCCTTTTAAACTAGTAGTTAATATGTACAGTAAGATACATGTATATAAAGTTTTTTAAGGATGGAAGCATAGTAAAATAAATTTGTAGATTAGGCTGAAAAATAGTGGCTTACTCAAAGTAAATACAAAATTAAAAATGCGTACCAATTGAAAATTAATAAATGGTATTATTATCTCTCTTTGGCCATAAAGAAGGTAATAATGAGTTTGTGTGAAACCAGAGTCATTGAGGTTCCTAGAAAATAGCTTGAATAGTAATAAGCTGACATTTGCCCTCATATCATGGGATTCATTAGCTTTTCTCTAAAGAGCATATAGAACACATTGATCCTGGATGCGTATCTTGTTTCCCTGAGGACATATTTTCCTTTAAATCCACCCTCTTTTTTCCTAGAGAGACATGGAAATCATTTCTGACTCTTGTTCCACTCCTAACCTCCCTCTGCCCCCACTGAAAATAGAGTGAATGGTAACACTGAGTTTTTCTAAAGGAACTTTATTTCCCCTGCACTCTAAGAGTGTTTGATCGTTGTTAATCTGTATTGGGGCAGTACGTACGTCATGCTGGCTAACAGTGTGGTGCTTCAGAATCACTCTTAACTGATTTTTGTCCTGGCTCCTGTCTTTGCAAGATGTGTAATTTTCAGCAAATGATTTAACTTCTCTGTACCTCATTTTCTTTTCCAGTTAAATGGGGGTAATTTCATAGTGTTCTTATGCAGAATAAATTAGATAATGTATGTAAAATGCTTAGCATAGCGCTTCATTTATTTTCAGTGCTTAATAAATGTTAGCTGATTTATTATCACCGTCACATATACGAATGGTTTTCAATTTAGCCTTCTTAAGTTTTACTGCCCTTTAATATGAACAAAATGATGGAAATTAGGGAGAATGAGGAGAACATACTGGAGTCTTGATCTTTACACAAGTTTTTCTGTTTTGAGTAGCCCAGATACTCTGTTATATTAGAGTAACCATGACAAAAACAAAAGTACCCAACAATAATACATCAACCCCCAAACAACAAGCAAATTTGAATATAAGATAAAGTTAATGCAGCATTTATTTAGTAATTATTCTTCAGTTACATTTAATTAATAACTTGGAACATTTTAAATCTAAAATGTATTCTGTATATTTTAAAAGTTTGTTTTAACTGGTAACATGCTCTTTTTATCATTTCAGAATGATGATATTGAAACAGATATTAACAAACTAAAACCCCAGCAAGAACCGGGACGAACAATAGAAGATCTAAAAATGTATGAACACCTTTTCCCTGAGCTTGTTGATGATTTTCAGGTATAAATATAGAAAATTCAGCATCTTAACTGATTTTAATAAAAAGTTATTTTTTCTCCCTTAGGCCAATAATTACTGTTTTTATTCTCTTTCCCTTTCTAAAACGTGAATCTAGCAGTGCTTTTCTGAGTGACACTGAATAATTATGTCAACATCATGAGCTGCAGTTAAGCAATTGTAAAATGAAGGGAGATGGACTAGCTTTTAAATTTTTTGTCCCTTTAGGTTTTTTCCATCACTTTAATGGACATAGTTTTTTATTGAGCCTGGATTACGCAACAAGTCAAGTTGATCAAATTGTTGGCAATTAGCTGGCTTTTGTGATGCTTCCTTGGATAAGTCTGTGAAATTGCTCAGGATCTTAAAGTGCCAAACAAAGAGTTCGAACTAGATAATCTCAAAGATTTGTTTAGCCCTTCCTTTGTTCCCTAAATTTAGTATACTTAATTTCTAGCTGCTTAAAGAAAAATACTTTGTTGTGAGGTTATAGGTGAGACATAAGAAATATTTGTCACCAGGTGCGATGGCTCACGCTTGTAATCCCAGCACTTTGGGAGGCCAAGGTGGGTAGCTTACTTGAGGTCACGAGTTCGAGACCAACCTGACCAACTTGGTGAAACCCTATTTCTACTAAAAATAAGAAAATTAGCTGGGCCTGATGACACATCTGTAGTTACAGTTACTCAGAGGCTGAGGCAGGAGAATTGCTTGAACCTGGGAGCCTGGGTGATAGAGTGAGACTCCATCTAAAAAGAAAAAAAAGAAATGTTTATCACCTAGAGTTTACATTTCATAATTCTAATCATTCATGTTTCAGCTTGGGAACTTAGGAGCCTTAGGTGCTGTAAAGATGCAGCAACCATCCACCTTAAGCAGCCCTCCCCAAGCCCCCCTGCTCTGATGTCTTGGTATTCCCCTTAGATTTGAGGTGCATTGGAAGGTACTTTGAAATCAGGGGTAATGGAAGACAGGAATGAAGGAGAAGGTATTTGTCAAAAGAAAAAAAAAAAGAAGAAGGTGGGAAGAGACATTTGGGAAAGGGTACTGGTTGATAATCTTCCATTCAACTTTTAACAGTTATCCGTGAGCTCTTTTAACACATTTGTGCCTAGCCAAGAACAACTTGAAACTACCAGCAATAACAAATACTGCTAAATCAAGGCAGAAGAATACTGTGGAAGGGGTTTGAGGAGGAAGTCAATTATTGTGTGAAGAAATCACCTATTTCTTCTGTACAATCTACTTTTTATGTATGTATGAGAAATACATACAGTAGTTCCCCCTTATCCATGGGAGATAGGTTCCAAGATCCCCAGTGGATACCTGAAACCAAACCCTTTATATACCATGTTTTTTTGAACTGATAACAGATTGCTGCTGAGTCAATAACAGGTCAGTGGCATAGATAGTATGGATATGTTGGACAAAGGATGATTCATGTCCTAGGTGGGATGCACCATGATGGTATGAAATTATATCATGCTACTCGGAATGGAGTACTCTTTAGAACTTATGAATTGTTTATTTCTGTGCTTTTCCATTTAACACTTCAGACTGTGATTAACCCCTAGTAACTGAAACCATGGAAATCAAAACCTTCGTTAAGGGGGCACTACTGTCATATGATTACAAATTGTAGTTTTGATTTGGGAATAGAAAAAAGTAACCTAATATGCGTGTCAAGTCCAGGACTTTGATTCTCATTCTTTCACAAGTGAGTGTTTTTTCTTTTAGATTGTGATGAGTTGTTTTTGCATCCTATGTTTAGATTTTATGTTTTCTAATCACAGTTCGTCACCCAGAATAGGCTAGCCTTGATGATTTCCTATATGACACTTATGAACAGCTGGCTAACTTGTCCATTAGTTTGGCTGCTCCTAGAGTAGTTTCCTGCTTTTGGTCTGACTAGGTGGGGCCAGGGTCAGATTGTAAAGACAGGTCTGAGTGTAAGCGCTTCTCACTAAGTTACTCCTTTTTATTTTCTTTAAGCGAAAGATGCTACTTCAGATATTTCAAGTAGCACACATTTATTAATGTATTGTCTATTCTGTTGTAAAGCTTTATATAGAATAGCTCTATTTCTATAGCCTATGTAATGGAAATAACATATTGTCTTTTATTTACATAATCAAAAAATTATTTCTCAGGTGGTTGTTTTGCCACTTGATTATCTTTGTCATTTTTAAGTTTCAAAGGAATACATTATTTGATACTTCAGGCTCAGTTTTTTGAAGTGTGTATTTGAATTATAGGCAGCGGTATATAAGTGACATGCTTTCAAGGATTAAGAAGATTGGTTGGTTCCAGATAGGATGTGTTATAAAGAATTTTTTTCAACCCATCTTTGTACCAATTTCTTATAGATCATAGGATAATAAACATAAATGATGTTAATTTCAATTATGACTTTTCCCACTTTCGTTTGTATATTATTTTTGGCATAAACCATTAATGCTTAAGATTAGTTTATGTGTTTGTTTCAATCTTAAACACCACCCACTTTGTTTCCAGATATGTTAAGGCCACTATTCAGTAGCCAGATGGAAGGAAAACGAATGCCTTTCAAAGGCAACTGTGTGGTATTATTAAAGTAATTAAGAACATCCTTTGTGAAGTGACCTTACCATGCTTTTAAAGCTATGTTTATTTATTTGTAGTGACAATTACAGTTTTATTTTCTCTTGTTTCCTGATGGCCGAATATTGGAAGTGTCAAAATTCTGCGTTTTCATAGTTCTTTTATTCATAGGTCTGTGATAGCATGGTGACATTTACCATGTGGACTTTTGTTATATTTTGCTTTTCTTTCTTGTTTCCCTCTTGTTAAACTTGATTTTAAATTTTGGTCCAAGTTATTCATGGAAAAAGTTTAAAGAGTCAAATAGTTTTATAGAGATAGTCCCTTCCCACAAGCTAAATCCTGGAATTACTTTTTATATGTTTTTGAAGTTAATCCTGATATTTCTAAATAATACATTTAAAGTCCTGTGTCTTTATTTTTGCTTCTTTTCTTGTATTTTCTTTTTTTTGCATTGTCATCTTAAGGTAGACATCCAGTAATTTTCAGCCCTTTTCTTTTTGTGCCCGTGTGTGTGTGTGTGTGTGTGTGTGTGTGTGTGTGTGTGTGTATGCAGGCATAGATAGGATATAAATTTCCCTATAATTACTGTTTTTGCTGCATCTTATAAGCAGTAATTTTGATGTTTAATATTTTCATTATCTTTGCTCTTAAACCTATGTTTTTTTCTTTGATTCATTGGTTTTTAAAAAAAGATAATTTTAAAAATTATCTCTTTTTCTTGCCTTCATTTGGATTATCTTTCTCTTATTCCATGTTTTTCATATTACTAGTTTGAAAATTGTATATACAGTCTTTTTATTTTTATCAACTTTTTTGAGGTGTAATTTACATAAACTGTATTCATTTAAAGTATTAGAGTATTGACAAATACACAAAAATTCTAGTGACTCTGGATTTTCTAACATATTTGTCAAAATCTAAAGTAAATCAGGACCTTTCTTTCCTCTTTCCCTCAGTGATAAATGAAAACTTCAAGTACTTTAACTAACTTGTGCTCGGCCTAACAGTGGTTCTTTCCTTATTGGTTGGTAGTATTTTATTGTGTGAATATACCACAGTTTATTTGTGGATGAGTGTTGGAATGTCTGAAGTTTTAGACTTTGCTGGACTTTAATATGAGTAAAGTTAATAACATTTTGTTTACAAAACTTTTTGGGGAAGATGGGTATTGTGGTTCACACCTGTAATCCCAGCACTTTGGGAAGCCGAGGCGGGTAGAACACCTGAGTCAGGAGTTCAAGTCCAGTCTGGACAACATGGTGAAACCCCGTGTCTACTAAAAATACAAAAAATTAGCTGGGCATGGTGGCAAGGACCTGTAATACCAGCTACTCGGGAGGCTGAGGCAGGAGAATCACTTGAATGAGGGAGTTGGAGGTTGCAGTGAGCCAAGATCATGCCACTGCACTCTAGCCTGGTGACAGAGCAAGACCCTGTCTCAAAAAAAAAAAAAAAAAAAAAAAAAGTCTACTGGGTATTTGATTTTGTTTTATTTTGGATTTTTAGAAAGCTTACAAAATGTGTAATCATCAGCCTTTAATTTTTTGTTTTCTATATTTTATTTCTTTGAACATATTAAATATGGCCATTTCTTGGTCTGACACTCTTGTAGGTCTTTTTCAATATCTAGTGTTTCCTTTGGTTCTTTTTCCTTCTACCTTGTTGAATTGTATGTTTAGGTTTCGTTTCTTCTTTATAATTTTGTGTGTGGAAATTGTGTGGAAACTCCAGAAGTTGTTGCCTTTAAGAGTCGCCATTATGGATTGAATTCCTCCTTAAGGGCTTTTGGCCCACCAAGATGATGTGAATTCAGGCTGCAAATCCATGTGATTTGATGGCTGGCTTTTAGTACCAACTTGTGAACAGTGATACTTTTCACCATCTTAGAGCTAAGGTTTAAAGTTTAAGACAGTTGACTTTTCTTTTTATGGTTTTTTTTTTCTTTTGATTTTTGTGGTGGGAGTATTTCTAGGACATATATATTGAAGATGTAGTTCTGGAGTTTCATCTTTTTGAGAGCAAAATCACCTTATGCTAGTTCAGGGTTTTTCTCCTGGCCTTCATAGTCTTTGAGATGGAAAAATCTGTACCCAAGGTCACCTGGTTTAGCAAATGTGTTCAAAGTGAAAGCTAGCGACAGTCTTCAGCTTATCACATAGGGATCCCTTCTTCGTTTGATACTTTGCCTTTATCCTTGCTTTCTTATCCACTTAATGAAATACCTGAAATATTTTAATATATGTAACAATTGTAAATGGTTCTATGGGGTGGATACTTAGCCTACCATGTTTCCTACAAAATGTATTTTTTTTTCTTTAAGACAGAGTCTGGCTCTGTCACCCAGGCTGGAGTGCAGTGGTATGATCTTGGCTCACTGCAACCTCCTCCTCCCAGGTTCAAGCGATTTTTCTGCCTCAGCCTCCCAAGTAGCTGGGATTACAGGCACCAGCCACCATGCCTGGCTAATTTTTTTGAATTTTTAGTAGAGATGGGGTTTCACCATGTTGGCCAGGCTGGTATTGATCTTCTGCCTCATGATCCACTGGCCTCAGCCTCCCAGAGTGCTGGGATTACAGGCAAGGGCCACTGCACCTGGCCCAAAATGTTTTTTTTTTTTTTTTTTTTTTTTAATATTTAAGTCAGTCTCCTTTTTATTGTACTTTAGGTTCTGGGGTACATGTGCAGATCATGCAGGATTGCTGCACAGGTACATACATGGAAATGTGGTTTGCTGCCTCCATCCCCCCATCACCTATATCTGGCATTTCTCCCCATGTTATCCGTCCCCAACCTGCCCACCCCCAACTGTTCCTCCCCTTGCCCTCACCCCCGGCCGCAAACAGACCCCAGTGTGTGATGCTCCTCTCCCTGTATCCATATGTTCTCATTGTTCCACACCCACCTATGAGTGAGAAAATGCAGTGTTTGATTTTCTGTTCTTGAGTCAGTTTGCTGAGAATGACAGTTTCTAGATTCATCCATGTCTCTACAAAGGACACAAACTCATTTTTTATGGCTGCATAGTATTCCATGGTGTATATGTGCCGCATTTTCTTTGTCCAGTCAATCATTGATGGGTATTTAGGTTGGTTCCAGGTCCTTACTATTGTAAACAGTGCTGCAATGGACGAACATGTGCATGTGTCTTTATAATAGAATGATTTATAATCCTTTAGGTATATACCCAGTAATGGGATTGCTGGGTCAAATGGAATTTCTATTTCTAGGTCCTTGAGGATTGCCATACTATCTTCCACAATGGTTGAACTAACTTACACTCCCACCAACAGCGTAAAAGTATTCCTATTTCTCCACATCCTCTCCAGCGTCTGTTGTCTCCAGATTTTTTAATGATCACCATCTAACCGGTGTGAGATGGTATCTCAATGTGGTTTTGATTTGCATTTCTCTAATGACCAGTGATGATGAGCATTTTTTCATCTGTTTGTTGGCCTCATATATGTCTTCTTTTGAAAAGTATCTGTTCATATCCTTTGCCCATTTTGGTTTGTTTCTTTCTTGTAAATCTGTTTTAGTTCTTTATAAATTCTGGATGTTAGCCCTTTGTCAGATGGGTAGATGGCAAAATTTTTTCCCATTCTATTGGTTGCCGGTTCACTCTAATGATTGTTTCTTTTCTTTTTCTTTTTTTTTTAAGATGAGGTTTCACCATGTTGGTCAGGCTGGCCTTGAACTCCCAACCTCAGGTGATCCACCCGCCTTGGCCTCCAAAGGGCTTGGATTATACGTGTGAGCCACCATGCCCGGCCATGATTGTTTCTTTTGCTGTGCAGAAGCTTTGGAGTTTAATTAGATCCCATTTGTCTATTTTGGCTTTTGTTGCCATTGCTTTTGGTGTTTTAGTCATGAAGCCCTTGCCTATGCCTATGTCCTGAATGGTTTTGCCTAGATTTTCTTCTAGGGTTTTTATGGTGTTAGGTCTTATGTTTAAGTCTTTAATCCATCTGGAGTTAATTTTAGTGTAAGGTGTCAGGAATGGGTCCAGTTTCTGCTTTCTGCGCATGGCTAGCCATTTTTCCCAACACCATTTATTAAACAGGTAATCCTTTCCCCATTGCTTGTTTTTGTGAAGTTTGTCAAAGATCAGATGGTTGTAGATGTGTGGCATTGCCTCCGAGGCCTCTGTTCTGTTCCATTGGTCTATATCTCTTTTTGTACCAGTACCAAGATGTTTTGATTACTGTAGCCTTGTAGTATAGTTTGAAGTCAGCTGGTGTGATGCCTCCAGCTTTGTTCTTTTTGCTTAGGATTGTCTTGGTTCTGCGAGCTCTCTTATGGTTCTGTATGAAGTTTAAGATGTCTTTTTCCAATTCTCTGAAGAAAGTCATTGGTAGCTTGATGGGGATAGCATTGAATCTATAAATTACTTTGGGCAACATGGCCATTTTCTAACTGTGAGCATGGAATGTTTTCCCATCTGTTTGTGTCCTCCCTTATTTCCTTGAGCAGCTGTTTGTAGTTCTCCTTGAAGAGGTCCTTTGCATCCTTTGTTAGTTGTATTTCTAGGTATTTTATTCTCTTTGTGGCAATTGTGAATGGGAGTTCACTCTTGATTTGGCTCTCTGTTAGTCTGTTATTGGTGTATAGGAATGCTTGTGATTTCTGCACTTTGATTTTGTATCCTGAGACTTTGCTGAAGTTGCTTATCAGTTTCAGGAGATTTTGGGCTGAGACAATTGGGTCTTCTAAATATACAATCATGTCATCTGCAAATAGAGACAATTTGACTTCCTCCTTTCCTAATTGAATACCCTTTATTTCTTTTTCTTGCCTAATTGCTCAGGCTAGAACTTCCAATACTATATTGAATAGGAGTGATGAGAGAGGGCATCCTTGTCTAGTGCCAGATTTCAAAGGCAATGCTTCCAGTTTTTACCCATTCAAATGATATTGGCTGTGGGTTTGTCATAAATAGCTTTTAATTATTTTGAGATACATTCCATCGATACCTAATTTATTGAGAGTTTTTAGCATAAAGGCTGTTGAATTTTGTTGAAGGCCATCTATTGAGATAATCATGTGGTTTTCGTCTTTGGTTCTGTTTATAGACTTGCGTAGATTTTGTTTATAGACTTGCATATGTTGAACCAGTCTTGCCTACTCTGGATGAAGACTACTTGATTGTGATAGATAAGCTTTTTGATGTGCTGTTGCAATTGGTCTGTATTCTTCAGTATTCTATTGAAGACTTTTGCATCTGTGTTCATCATGGATATTGGCCTGAAGTTTTCTCTTTTTTTGAGTCTCTGCTGGGTTTTGATATGAAGATGATGTTGGTCACGTAAAATGATTTGGGAAGGATTCCCTCTTTTTTATTTTTTGGAATAGTTTCAGGAGTGGTACCAGCTCCTCTTTGTACGTCTGGTGGAATTCGGCTGTGAACCCATCTGGACCTGGACTTTTTTTGGTTGGTAGGCTATAAATTGCTGCCTCAACTTCAGCCCTTGTTATTGGTCTATTCAGGGTTTCAACTTCTTCCTGGTTTAGGCTTGGGAGGGTGCAAGTGTCCAGGAATTTATCCATTTCTTCCAGAGTTACTGGTTTATGTGCATAGAGTTGTTTGCAGTAATCCCTGATGGTAGTTTGTATTTCTGTGGGATCAGTGGCAGTATCCCCTTTATCATTTTTTATTGTATCTGTTTGATTCTTCTCTCTTTTCTTTTTTATTAACCTGGCTAGTGGTCTATTTTGTTGATCTTTTCAAAAAACCAGCTCCTGGATTTACAGACTTTTTTTGAAGGGTTTCTCGTGTCTCTGTCTCCCTCAGTTCTGCTCTGATCTTAATAATTTCTTGTCTTCTGCTAGCTTTTGAGTTTTTTTGATCTTGTTCCACTAACTCAATTTCGATGATAGGGTGCCGATTTTAGATCTTTCCTCGCTTCTCATGTGGGCATTTATTGCTATAAATTTCCCTCTAGACACTGCTTTAAATGTGTCCCGGAGATTCTGATATGTTGTGTCTCCGTTCTCGGTTTTGGAGAACATCTTTATTTCTGCCTTCATTTCATTGTTTATCGAGTCAACATTCAGGAGCCAGTTGTTCAGTTTCCACGAAGTTATGTGGTTCTGAGTTAGTTTCTTAATCCTGAGTTCTAATTTGATGGCACTGTAGTCTGAGAGACTGTTTGTTATGATTTTCGTTCTTTTGCATTTGCTGAGGAGTGATTTACTTAACCAATTATGTGGTCAGTTTTAGAGTAGGTATGATGTGGTGCTGAGAAGAATGCATATTCTGTGGATTTGGGATGGAGCTTTCTGTTGCTATTAGGTCCGCTTGGTCCAGATCTAAGTTCAAGTCCTGATTATCCTTGTTAATTTTCTGTTTCATTGATCTGCCTAATGTTGAGAGTGGAGTGTTAAAGTCTCCCACTATTATTGTGTGGGAGTCTAAGTCTCTTTGTAGGTCATTAAGAACTTGCTTTATGTATCTGGGTGCTTCTGTATTGGGTGCATATATATTTAGGATCGTCCACTCTTCTTGTTGCATTGATCTTTTTACCGTTATGTAATGCCCTTCTTTGTCTCTTTCAATCTTTGTTCGTTTAAAGTCCATTTTATCAGAGACTAGGATTGCAATTCCTGCTTTTTTTTTGCTTTCCATTTGCTTGGTAAATCTTCCTCCATCCCTTTATTTTGAGCCTATGTGTGTCGTTGCATGTGAGATGGGTTTCCTGAATACAGCACACCGATGGGTCTTGACTTTTTATCTGATTTGACAGTTTGTGTCTTTTGATTGGGGCATTTAGCCCATTTACATTTAAGGTTAATATAGTCCCGTGTGAATTTGATGCTGACATTTTGATGCTAGCTGGTTGTTTTTCCCATTAGTTGACGCAGTTTCTTCATTGTGTCAATACTCTGTACCATTAGGTATGTTATTGGAGTGGCTGGTACTGGTTGTTTCTTTCCATGTTTAGTGCTTCTTTTAGGAGCTCTTGTAAGGCAGGCCTGGTGGTGACGAAATCTCTAAGCAATTGCTGTCCATAAAGGATTTTATTTCTCCTTTGCTTATGAAGCTTAGTTTAGCTGGATATGAAATTCTAGGTTGAAAGTTCTTTTCTTTAAGGATGTTGAATATTGGCACACTCTCTTCTGGCTTATAAGGTTTCTGCCGAGAGATCCACTGTGAGTCTGATGGGCTTCCATTTGTGGATGCCCTTTCTCTCTGGATGCCCTTAGCATTTTTTTCTTCATTTCAACCCTGTTGAATCTGACAATTATGTGCCTTGGGGTTGCTCTTCTTGAGGAATATCTTTGTGGTCTCTGCATTTCCTGGACTTGAATGTTGGCTTGCCTTGCGAGGTTGGGGAAGTTCTCCTGGATAATATCCTGAAGAGTGTTTTCCAGCTTGGATTCATTCTCTCCATCACATTCAGATACACCGATCAAACGCAGATTAGGTCTTTTCACATAATCCCATATTTCTTGGAGACTTTGTTCATTTCTTTTTACTTTTTTTTCCTCTAATCTTGCCTTCTCATTTTATTTCATTGAGTTGATCTTCAGTCTCTGATATCCTTTCTTCTGCTTGGTCGATTCGGCTACTGAAACTTGTGTATGCTTTGCCAAGTTCTTAAGCTGTGTTTTTCAGCGCCATCAAGTCATGTATATTCTTTTCTAAGCTGTTTATTCTAGTTAGCATTTCATCTAACTTTTTTTCAAGGTTCTTAGTTTCTTTGCATTGGGTTAGAACCTGTTCTTTTAGCTTAGAGAAGTTTGTTATCACCCACTTTCTGAAGCCTGTTTCTGTCCATTCATCAGACTCATTCTCCATCCAGCTTTGTTCCCTTGCTGGTGAGGAGCTGCGATCCTTGGATGAGGAGAGGCATTCTGGTTTTTGGTGATTTCATCCTTTTTGTGCTGGTTTCTTCCCATCTTCGTGGATTTATCTACCTGTGGTCTTTTTAGTTGGTGACTTTTTGATGGGGTCTTTGAGTGGATGTCTTTTTTGTTAATGTTGAAGCTATTTCTTTCTGTTTTTTAGTTTTCCTTCTAACAGACCCCTCTGCTGCAGGACTGCTGGAGGTCCACTCCAGACCCTCCTTGCCTGGAGATCACCCGTGGGGGCTGCAGAACAGTAAGGGTTGCTGCTGGTTTCTTCTTCTGTTATCTTTGTCCCAGAAGGGTGCCCGCCAGATGTCAGCCTGAGCTCTCCTTTATGAGATGTCTCTCTGGATGTACAGGGATCAGGGAGCTGCTTGAGGAGACAGTCTGTCCCTTATAGGAGCTCAAGTACTGTTCTGGGAGCTCTGTTGTTTGTTCAGGGCTGCTGGGTAGGTACCTTTAAGTCTGCTGCAGTGGAACTCATAACTGCCTTTTTTCCCAGGGGCTCTGTCCTGGGAAGGTGGGGCTTTATTTATAAGTTCCTGATGTACTGTTGCCTTTTTTCAGAGATGCCCTGCCCAGCAAGGAGGTAGTCTAGTCACAATCTGCCAACAGAGGTGTTGCTGAGCTGCTGCAGGCTCTCCCCTGCTGCTGTGCAAACTTCCTTGTGGTTTTGTTTACAGAGGTACAGTTACAACTGCCTTGGTAATAGCGGTCTGCCTCAGCAATGGCGGACTGCCTCGGCAATGGTGGATGCCCATCCCCCTACTGAGCTGGACCATCCTGGGTCCAGCTGTGCTTACTGCTAGACTCTCAATCCAGAGTGTTTCAGATTGCTGGTCTTTGTCGGGGGTGAGACCTGCCAAGCCAGATCACCTGGCTCCCTGTTTCAGCCCCGTCTTTTTCAGTTGAATGGGCGGCTCTGTCTCCCAGGCATTCTAGGTGCCAGTTGAAACAGCTGCCCAGGTTTGTGTGAGTTTTTGTGCTGAAACCTGTGGCCCCAGCTGAAACAGCTGTGCTGGAAACTTGTGGAGCTTTTCGGCTGAGAATCTCCTGGTCTGTGGGCAGTAACAACTTGTTTGGAAATGCAGTGATCACTCACCCTCTGCATTGTTCTCGCTGGGAACTGCACTCCAGAGCTGTTCCTATTCGGCCACCTTGGATCCTCCCCTCCCAAAATGTGTTTTTTAATGCAAATTTATTACCCCTTTAGCCCTTTTAGTGTGGAACTACCTATATCTTCCTTAGTGCTTCCACTGTCTTTTTGGCTTAGCTATATAGTACAGGGAGTTCTGTGAATCAACTTCGAATCCTTGCTTTGTATACAGTGAGCATGAATGAGTCACAATGGAAGATTCTTAATTTTGATTCCATAATGTGTATAAATAAATTAACCCAAATTAAAAGATCAATTGCAAATCCAGAAAAATATTTTCAAACAATGGGTCAGCTGGAGGATTAGTGTATGTGTATGTATACAAATTTTTTAACATGAAAATTTATACCACAAAATAAGGGAACCCTGTATCCAGGAACAAAAAAGTTACCTATGAAGAATTGCAACTGTTTAACAGATATATAGAAAAGTGCTTCCTAGTAGTCAAAGAAATACAAATTAAAATAGCAGTAAGATAATATTTCTTATCTACCACATCCAAAATTTTTTTAAAAAACACTATAGTATCGAATGTTGGCAAAGAATAGAGCAGTTGAAATAGATACTCTCATGTGTAGTTACTGGAAATACACATTGCTACAAATGTTTTTGGAGAGTTTGGTGTTCTGGTCAGTTTGCAGTAAGCATTAAAATTGATGATAATATCTGATTTTGTATGTACATTTCAGTGCTTAGGAAATCATTATAAACAAAAGAAAAATTTTTTGCAAAAAAGATTTTTATTGCCGTTTTGTATAATAACAAAATTTTGGAAGTGACTTAAATATACACCTTATCCAAAAAAGAATGATCTGGCCCAAAATGTTTGCTGCTGTCATTCAGAAACCCTGGACTAGGATCTTATCTTTCAAAAATAACTCACGTCATGGCATTCTTCCCTGTCTTGGCTTCCAATCTCATTCAAAGTAAAAGCCCCAATTTTTATAGTCTGTATGGTTCTCCAGCGCTTGACATTCATCTTACTCATTCTTTCCCAGCCATCCTATCCTTGCTGTTCTTTGAACACCTCCGGTATTCCTCCACTCTGGGAGCTATGTCCTGCAGTCCTCTCTGCCTGGAATGCACCTCTTGTGTGGTGCCCTCACCTTCTTAAAGTCTTTGTTTCTATTTCACCCGCTCAGTGAGGCTCCCTAATCAATGACATTTAGAGATGCCACCTCCCTCTGCTCTCTTGGTTCTTCCAATCCACATTATGTCCTGCCTGTCCTTCCCTCCTTTTTTTTTTTTTTTTTTTTTTTTTTTGGTGGGGAGATAGAGTCTCACTTTGTCATCCAGGCTGGAGTGCAGTGGCATGATCTCGGCTCACTGCAACCTCCACCTCCCAGGTTCGAGCGATTCTCATGCCTCAGCCTTCTGAGTATCTGGGATTACAGGTGTCCCACCATGTCTGGCTAATTTTTATATTTTCAGTAGAGACAGGGTTTCACCATGTTGGCCAGGCTGGTCTTGAACTCCTGACCTTAGGTGATCTACCTGTCTCAGCCTCCCTGGGATTACAGATGTGAGCCACTGTGCCTGGCCTTGCCCTCTTGTAATGTTACCCTTCTAATGTTCTATATATAAAATATATATTGTATTTATTACTTGTATTGACAGTCCTCTCTTCTACTCCTATAAAAATGTAAGCTACAAAAGGGAAGAGTTGGTTTTTTAAGTGTCTTAAGTACCTGAAACAAGGCTTGGCACAAAATAGACACTTCATAAGTATTGCACAAAATAGACACTGTTATTCATTATTGCATTAATGAATAACAATTTAGTTGTTGTCCCTAATAGAATTTTGAATTCTTTAAGTGTTTCTACTTTTCTAAGATTTCCCACATTTCTGTGATACTGTCAATAGACATTATTTTTATAATAGAAAAAGTAAAGTAGATGTTACAAATTTTGTTGTGGTTAAAAATTTTGTCTTTTGTTAGTGAAATGAAAGCATATCCTGTTTTATCCATCTTTAAAATTTTCAAAGGTTTCTGAAGCAGTATATAAAATGAATGTATTAGTTTTGTTAATATGTTTTAATATTTACAGTTAAAAGATTAAACATTTTTTTTTTTTAATTTTCAAAGGACTATGATTTAATCTCCAAAGAACCAAAGCCTTTTGTATTTGAGGGAAAAGTACGTGGTCCTATTGTTGTTCCTACAGCAGGCGAGGAAACATCTGGGAATTCTGGCAGTTTAAGAAAAGTTGTAATGAAGGAGAACATACCTTCTAGAGGAGATGAAGGTGAAAAGAAGTCCACCTTTATGGATCTGGCAAAAGAAGATATTAAAGATGATAGAACATTGCAACAGCAGCCAGGTGATCAAAATAGAACTATTTCATCAGTTCATGGTTTAAACAATGATATTGTGAAGGCCTTGGACCGAATTACATTGCAGAATATTCCTTCTCAAACAGCCCCAGGTTTTACTGCAGAAACGAAGAAGGACTGCAGTCTTCCTCTCACTGTCCTTACATGTGCTAAAGCATGTCCACATATGGCTGCCTGTGGAAATGTCCTGTTTGAGGGAAGAACAGTTCAGCTAGGGAAGCTTTGCTGCACTGGAGTTGAAACTGAAGATGATGAAGATACTGAGTCAAATTCATCAGTAGAACAAGCATCAGTTGAAGTACCTGATGGACCAACACTCCATGACCCAGACCTCTATATTGAGATTGTGAAAAATACAAAGTCTGTCCCAGAATATTCAGAGGTGGCTTATCCTGATTATTTTGGTCACATTCCACCACCATTCAAAGAGCCTATTTTAGAAAGGCCGTATGGTGTACAAAGGTGAGTTACGTATTTCTTCCCTCTTCTAAATAAGACTATTGTCAAGATATGAGGCAGACTTAAAAAGCAGTACTTTGGGTATTTAGGACTTGATAACTCTGAGTTATAAGTTACCGTATTTTTAAATTCTGCTTTGGAAATTTTGGAATTTTGAAATTGTCCTTGTTGGTTTACTTTATTTCTTGAACATTCCTTATTCAGAGGAAGGGAGAATGATAAACCTGACCATTGGATAGTTTAGAAATTTTCTATTAATACTGAATCTCAAAATATAAAAGCAGATTATTTAATAATCTTTGAATAAATATTACATTAGCAATATTTGTTAACTTAGTAATTTGTTGTTTGAACTTGATTTAAGTATATGATTTAAAAATAGGCTATAAATCACAACAGGGCAACTATAGTCAACAGTAATTTATTGTGCTTTTAAGAAATAACTAAAAGAGTGTAATTGGTTGTTTGCAACACAAAGAAAGGATAAATGCTTGAAGTGAGGGATACCCCTTTTACCCTGTTGTGATTATTATGCATTGTGCACCTGTATCAAAATATCTCATGTACTCCATAAATACACACACACACACACACACACACACACACACACACACACACAC
>NW_022436964.1:24218-29266 GCF_009761245.1 Sapajus apella
ATTAAAAACTAAAAAAATAAAAATACATTATAAAGCAATATGGACAGATTATCTTGTAAAATTTGATATTTTAATTAGAAAATAGTTAGAAATACATAAGAGAAAAATATGGAATTCATAAAAGCAGTAACTAGATTATTAAATATTGCCCAGTAAGATTAGATATTACAAATTATATTAAATATTGCCAAGTAGTTAATATTTGTCATATAAAAATACCTTTTTTGGTGCATCTGGACTGGTTTTTGTGACGGTTTTATGATAATGGCTTATATCAGTATCTGAAAAAAAATTGTATCCCTTGTTACAAGTATAGTATGTAATGAACAAGGAAGAACTTGCTGTGAGTATTTGATTCTCCTTAGACTATAAGTTCCTTTGAGAAAATAACTGTATCTTATTTATTTGTTTTTTACCTGTAGCATCTTATATAATTCATTATTTTTACTTAGTGTATGTTTAGTGCCACTGGTTGGCCCCTTGATATGTCACCCCACACATCATAGCATCAGAATGGGGGACTTACTTCCCTGGGAAAGATGTGTGGGAGTGGGCCTGTGCCAGGGCATCTACCATGTTACAGATGGCACCATCCAGAGGCAGCTGGCCTCGTGGAGTGGGGTCTTCAAAAGGCTCAGGCGAAGCTGTAACTCAGGAAATCCTCTGCATGGTTGGGTTGCCATCTTGCAGCATGCGGTACATACACTAAATTAGAAATGTTTACAGAGTTTGGTAGAAAGAGTACATAGGCCTGGGAACTAGGAGGTGGGAACAGAAGTGGCCCTATTTAGTGTAGCATCCAGTATCCATCCAGGGACTTTCTGTTTTCTGTGCCTCCACCTCTGGGCTCTGCAGGGTTAGAAGTCCTCATTCCCTAAGTGGGTGCAGTCTTACCACAGGGGACACAGCAAGGGTACAATATAACAACAAGCTGTGGTTGCCAATGGGGTACTCTGGACTCCTTGTATCTAGGACCAGCACGTGAGGGGAAAGGCTTACCATCTTGACACAAGTGATTGACCCAGATCAGCTAATAGAGATAGGGTTGTTTTTACACAATGGCAATGAGTTGACTGTGTTTGGAACACAGGCAATCCAGTAATTGGCCTCTACTCCCTTGCCCAATTTTAACTGTAAATGGCCATATCACAGCCACCCTGGAATGAGAATGATTCCCAGGGGCTGAACCACTCAGGAATGAGAGTTTGGATTGCTTAATCAGATAAGCTGTCAAGACCTGCAGCGGTGATATCTGAAGCTAAGGGGTATTTAAATAGGTCTTGGGGCCTTGGTGTGGTGGCTCACCCCTCAATCCCAGCACTTTGGGAGGCCAAGGTGGGTGGATCAATTGAGGTCAGGAGTTTGAGACCAGACTGGCCAATATGATGAAACCCTGTTTCTATTAAAAATATAAAAATTAGCTGGGTGTGGTGGCACATGCCTATAGTCCTAACTACTTAGGAGGCTGAGGGAGGAGCATTGCTTGAACCCAGGAGGCAGAGGCTGCAGTGAGCTGTGGTCATGCCACTGCATTCCAGCCTGGGTGACAGAGCAAAACTCTGTCTCAAAAAATAAAAAAATAAAAATGAATAAATAAATAAATAGATTCTCATACCTCAGCCTCCTGCGTAGCTGGGAGTACAGACGTGTGCCACCACACCCAGCTAATTTTTGTATTTTTAGTAGACACTGGGTTTCACCATGTTGACCAGGCTGGTCTCAAACTCCTGACCTCACCCGCTTCGTCTCCCAAGTGCTGGGATTACAGGCGTGAGCCACTGTGCATGGCCCCCCTTCTAGGGGCTTAGGGCAGGGCAAAGATTTCCCTCAAGTATCTTAGTTGTAGTCTAATATAAATGGGCAATTATGTCCCCAAAAATACACTGTTACAGGTTTACAAACAGAGGCATATAGGTTGTTTTCAACTTGCACATGATTTGGCTTAATTTGCAGAGTGGCTTTTTTTTTTAAACCAATTGCCAGCATTTAAAATTTGGGAGATTCCACATCCGCAAAGAAGTCCAAGTTTCTGGTGTTTCTTGAAGGTTGTCAATAACTTTCACATCTGTTTCCTACTTAGTAGCAGGCAGCTTGTTTTTAGACAGAAGCTATATCCTCAGTTTTCCACAGTTCTGCCTGTCAGCCTCACTCAGTTCTCGTACCTGCTGGCCCCTGTTGGGCCCATGTTCTTTGACACTGTTTTGCATTATGGAACATTGCTATGGAATGGAACTGAGTTGCTAAAACCAGCCTTCTCATACTATTTTGCTAAAAAAACAAAAACCAAGCCTTTGTGAATATTAACTTTTACATATTTGTGGGATATTTCAACTTTATTAATTAAATAAATTATTATGATAAAGAGATATATTTAGTCATTCACCCATACTTGAACACTAAATTTTATGTGTGGTATTTTTGAGTATATAAAAGTGCCATTTTCTTCACTATTGACAGTCTGGTTGATGTAAATTCTGAATTTATTTATGTATTACTGTAACTGATAGCTTTTAAAAAAGCTTGCTTCTTTAGAATTGGCATTTTAAAGTTATGATATTAAACTTAAATCAAGAATGTGTAGCTTAATTTTTTGATACTAGATCTTTTCTTTCTGATAGACTACTGTATCAGTAATGAGTTATTTTTTGCAGGATAAAATTAAAAGTAAATTGTGCTTAACTGCTTAATTAGTAGATTAAGAGTTTTAGCTTTATACTTGCTTTTTTAGTATCCTTTGTTTATATGTTTAACTATCATACCTTCTGATATTTTCCTGGTAATTTTTAAGTTTTCAATTAGGGTAGGTTCTTGGCTTATTTTGAATTTAAGCCAAGAATCTACCCTAATTGTTATTGTTAGATATATTTCTAAACTATGTGAGAGTTAATATCCTTTAATCATGGAAAAGTGTCTTTGTGCAGGAGACTAGTTTCAGATTTGCCTGAAGTTTAAGACTGTCAGTGTTTAATCCATTCTTGAGATTTTTTTATAAACTATTTTGGTACACTTTCTCACCCTGCTCTCAATAAATCTATAAGCCACAGTTCTAATCTGCATTACTTATCTTTAGCTGAAATGAACAAACTTGAAATTTAAATCAGTGCATATAATCACCTTCCTCTTTAAGAATAAGTTTTACATGAAAAGTAGCTATGTATTAACACTAGTAGGGCTTTGTGGCCAGTCTACCTGAAGTTCTAGGCAATCTGGCTTTAGGAACCAAATCCACATTTTGGTGTTACCTGTTTTTTTTTTTTTTTTTTTTTTTTAATTGAGATAGGGCTTCACTATGTTGGTCAGGCTGGTCTTGAACTCCTGACCTCGTGCTCCTTCGTCCTTGGCCTCCCAAAGTGCTGGAATTATAGGCGTGAACAACCAAGCCCAGCTGGTGTCACCTGTTTTGACACAGTTTGGCAATTGTTGTCTTCCTTCACTTAAATATTGATGGAGTAGAATGTGGGTTCTTTAAGGGTGACTTAGCCTTCTAGGACAGTGATAGGGTTATAGGAATTTTCTAGTTAGTTACTGTTTATTTTATTGGACTGATTCAGAGACAGAGATCAAGTCTAGAGAATTTTACATACTCAGGGAATCATCCTCTGCTCCCTCAAACAGGTGTTTCCTTTCCCTCTACCTTTCTTTTCCTACCGCAAAAGAGAAATTCTATAGAACATGCAGGCTGATTGCCAACTGCATTTTAGCTAAATTCCAGCCAGGTGGTTTTAAAAAAAATTATTCTTCTTATATAATCTCTGGCTTTTCAGATCTTTATACCTTCTAGTAATGCTGCTATTATGTATACAAAATTATTTGCCCAAGGGTTTGATAGTGAAATCTTGCCATTTCTATGTAGAAAGGCATAATAGACATTCAAAGTTTTTTTTTGTTTTTTTGTTTGTTTTAATGATTGGACTTATGGGTGTATTCTGTGTGGTTATTTTCTAAAACTCAAATTCTGATACTGATTTTTGTCTTGTTACGTACTGCTAATTTTTTGGTATGCAAAATATATTGAAGAATGATCATTTTAATTTTAAGAAATTTTTATACACTTTTTAAATTCAAAATTTATTTTGGAGAAGGCTGTACATTAGTGTATAATAATACATTTTGGTTAAACCTTTATGATTTCAGGACAAAAATTGCTCAAGATATTGAAAGGCTAATACATCAGAGTGATATCATAGATCGTGTGGTATATGACTTAGATAACCCAAAGTAAGTCTTGACTTTTTTTCTTTTTTTTCATAAAAACCTGAATAGTAAGTCTTGATTTTAATAAACTTTTATTGGTTTTAACTTTTTATATAAAATTTTAGTGTTATTTCTAAAAGATAAAAATTATATTCTGTGAAAAATGTTGGTAGTTTTAAAAATAATAAATAAAAAATATAGTTCATTTCTAACTAGTTTCTCCTTATTAGGTTTTCATCCTTTGGGATATAATGGTAATGGTAAATCACATTTACTCACTTAACTCTATCATGAGCTTTTGTTTGTTTTTAGGTAGATTTTTAATGGGCTTAAGGTAAAGGTTACACAGTGATGTTTTGTTTTTAAAAAATTGAAATTACTTTCACTTAGGAGAGTGGATATTTCACATAAAATGCTGGCTTGTCCTGCAATACTCAGCCTTTATTTCATTAGGATAACAAATTGCCATCTTTTTAAAAGGAGCATCTGCTTGATGCTTCTCCACAGTCCCCACCATACCCTCTTGTCTCTCACTGCTTATAATTGGCTTCAGTCATTTAGGTTGTCTGCTCAATCTTTGGAATGCATTTTTTGTGCTAGTCATTTACTATTTAGGATTGTTCACTGATACCACATTTTAGGAGTTAAATAGAAGTAAATAAATGAAAATTACAAATATTAAGTTTGACTATTATTTAGTCACCTGCCTTCTCATATGAGAAATTCAATTAGCCCTCAGTGGCTTTCTTCTCTCCCTCAACATACTAATATTTTTAAATTTTACATCTTACCAATCATAAGTGGAGGGAAAAAAACAGTTTTTTTTTTTTTTTTTTTTTTTTTTTTTTTTTTTT
>NW_022436964.1:29366-47730 GCF_009761245.1 Sapajus apella
TTTTTTTTTTTTTTTTTTTTTTTTTTTTATGAGACAGAGTCTCACTCACTCTGTTTGTTGCCCAGGCTAGAGTGCTGTGGTGCAATCTCAGCTCACTGCAACCTCTGCCTCTTGGGCTTAAGCGATTCCCCTCCTCAGCCTCCTGAGTGGCTGGGACTACAGACATGCGCCACCACACCTGGCTAATTTTTTGTATTTTTAGTAGAGACAGGGTTTCACCATGTTGGCCAGGCTGGTCTCGAACTCCTGACCTCAGGTGTTCTGCCTGCCTTGGCCTCCCAAAGTACTGGGATTACAAGTGTGAGTTGCTACGCCTAGCTAAAACACTTTCTTTAAGGGGTTTTGTTAGATAAGAGTATAAGCTGTAGCAAAGCTAATGATTACATTTGGAATAATGTTGTTATAAAGTAGAAGAAACATATTCCTTATTTATTTAATTATTCCAACATTTGTAATTCTGTGTCAGATAAGACAGGCAGAAGTGGTAGAAACAGAAACTCAGGAACCCCGAGTATGGCATACCAAGTGCTATTGGACAGAATCATTGAGCATCTTAGAGTCCTCGTCTTCTCTTATTAGAGAGTAGGCTCCAGAAGAACAAAGTTTGCATTCAGCCAGGGAACCAAACAGACAAATGTCTCAAACAGTATCTGGCACCTAGTAGATACATGGTAAATGCTTATTTAATAATCAGTATGTAAAATGAGAATAACACATGTGCCTTTCTGATGCTAAATTAAATAAAATAATAGGTAATTTAGCTCTTCAAATTGAAAATAATATTTTCACTGGAGAACTGCATGGTTTATGAGAATGATTGCTGCTCAGTACAGATCATAGCAGTTTAAAAAATGTTACTTTCTGTATAAAAATAAGTATTTTAGAAATGACATGCATACAGTGAGGCAAGAGCTCTTATTATATCAGTATAAACATAAGAGCAAGTCTCTAATTATAAGTTTTTGTCTATAAATGTTATCCACATTTAATGCAGTGATTGTGCTTGTTTTGTTCCTTAGCTTAAAAATAATGAGGAAGGTGATATGGCAATAGTGATGTATTTTTAATTATAATTTTATTTACTTTTCTCTCATTTGTTTAAATGCAATGTATTTTAATATTTTTATTTAGTTATACCATCCCAGAAGAAGGAGATATTTTGAAATTTAACTCCAAATTTGAATCTGGGAATCTGCGTAAAGTAATTCAAATTAGAAAGTAAGTCACTTAAGATTTTCTCATTTTGTATGTGCACAGATATTTTCCTAATTTTTATTAGATTTCTTTGTCTTCTGTTTTCAGAAATGAATATGATCTTATTCTGAATTCAGATATAAACAGCAATCATTACCATCAGTGGTTTTACTTTGAAGTGAGTGGAATTCGGCCAGGTGTTGCTTACAGGTTTAACATCATTAACTGTGAAAAGTCCAACAGTCAGTTTAATTATGGTAAGACAGTTTTCTTTCCCAATTGAGATGGCATGCAGGCATCTTAACTGTAGAAAAGAAGTTTTTTAAAAAAATTATCAACTTTAAAAAAATGTTTCAGTGTCTTGTTTTCTCTAGTTCTTAAAATTCAGGTGTTACGCAACATTTCAAATAGAGTCTGGTAACTCTATCTCAAATGTTGCAAGTCCTTTAAAGTGTAATGATTGATTTCATCCAAATTGAAGGCAACTAAAGGTTTACTAGTATCCTCCGATGGTGACATCTGATTGTGTAATTTTTCTTGATGGTGACATCTGATTGTGTAATTTTTCTTCTTTAGCCTGCTACTGTGGTATATTATGTTGATTTATTTTCGAATGTTGAATGAGACCTCCCCTTTTTTTTTTTTTTTGGAATAAACCCCACTTGGTTATTGTGTACAAATTGCTAATATTTTAAGAATTTTTTTATTTCTACTAATGAGGAATATTGGTCTATAGTTTTCTTTCTTTTCTTTTCTTTTTTTTTTTTTTTTTTTTGGGGGGGGGGTTTTGGTACTGTGTCTGCTTTTGGTATCATGGTATTACTGACCTCATGAAATTAGTTGGGAAGTGTTCCCGCCTCTTATTTGCTGGAAGCACTTGTGTAGCATTGGTGTTAATTTGTAAACTTTGATAGAATTCTGCAGTGAAACCATCTGAATCTGGAGATTCCTTTCTTGGTAATCTTTTACACTGGAAATAAAATTTCTTTTTTCTTTTTGAGATGGAGTCTCACTCTGTCGCTGAAGCTGGAGTGCAGTGGTGTGATCTCGGCTCACTGCAACCTGTCAGATTCAAGTGATTATCCTGCCTCAGCTCCCCTGAGTGGCTGAGACTACAGGTGCATGCCACCACGCCCAGCTAATTTTTGTATTTTTAGTAGAGATGGGGTTTTGCCATGTTGGCCAGTCTGGTCTCAGACTCCTGACCTCGAGTGATCCGCCTGCTTTGGCCTACCAAAGTGCTAGGATTACTGTGAGCCAGTGCACCATTAGAAATGAAATTTCTTTAATAGTTATTAGGGCTATACAAATTATGTCTTCTGTCTTGAGTGAGTTGTGGTAGTTTGTGCTTTTTAGGAATTGGTCCATTTCTTCTAAGTTGTTAAATGTATGTGCAGGGTTGTGGGTAGTATTCTCTTACTATCTTTTTGATTTCTGCAGGGTCTGTAGTGATAGCACCTAATTAATTCCTGTTAATGATAATTTTTTCCCTTTTTTTCTTTGTCAGTCTAACTTTAGAGCTTTATCAGCTTTATTGACTTTTTCATAGAACTAGTGTTTTGTTTCATTGGTTTTCTCTACTGTTTGTCTCATGAGACCATTAAAAAAAAAACTGAGTGTACCCACAAAACTTTAAAAAATATAGCCTCATTCAAGATTTTTGTGTTTAGTACTTTAATATATACAAAACTAAGAATTATTTGTAAAACACCTGATAGTCAAACATTATGGATGTGAAAAATAATATACTTGTATGAACTTAATATCAGCATTTTAAAATTGAATCATCAAGTTTCAAGTATTAATGTTATAATGGCAATCTTTTTGTGTAAAAGAAAAGAATTTTTTTTTTTTCTGGCATACAAGAAAACTTACATTGGGGCTTGAGAAGAACTGTATGTATGACAAGTTACAAAATCTCCAAGGTCTCAATCATTTGTTGGAAAAGATTGAAAAGCTTTTAACAACTGAGACATGAGAGCTATATCATCCATTTCATTTAAATCCTCTAAGTTGTTAAAAGCATGAATATGATAATGGTCTTTAAGGGGATATTTCTGAAAATTAATGATTTCAACCGTTGAAGGAGTCATTCCCAATGGTCGTTATTTATGTGGAAAATAGGATATTGTGTATTCTAGAATTACTTCACATGTATGAAAAAAAGCTTTTGTCAGATTCATTTATTTATGCAATAATTGTAGGAAGACTAGGTAGCATAATACCTGGTTTAGTTATAAACACTTTTCTAAGATTTTCAAATGGTTTAAGTAATTAATTTTTAAATGTTTTATCCTTTTAAATGTGTATATTTTGACTAAAAGTTGAGCAAGTATATTGATTTATGTGAATTGTGATAGGAATATTCTTGATATATTCTTTCACACTTTTTTGTGTGTGTGATTTTAAACTAATTATGGAATGTTATATTTCTCAGAAATATTTGTTAGCCTTAAGCTTTTAATTAACTTTAAAAGTTACCTTAATTGAAACTCATTCTAAGTATTATCAAAATAAGTAAAGAAACCTAGTGATTTCCCTATTTAACTGGTAATGATGCTATATACTATTTTTAGAGGATAAAAGAACAGTGAATTAAATATAATTTTATTTATATGTTGGGTGCTCCTTATGAGTAAAATATAAAGGCATATTTATTCCTGATATGATAGTCAATATAATTTTCAGAAGTGCTACAAGTATATTGCATTTTTACTAACTATATTTATTCACTTAAAAATAGAAACCATAACACTTTAATCTTTATTAAAAAATACAGTGTTTTAAATTAAATGTATACATTTTGGAGCAGTGCTTCTCTGTTTATTAAAAAAACCTATACCTTTATGTGATAGATAAAATAAATTTCTCTGGTGTCATTTGAAATTTTAAAATGAATAAAATTCTTTAATTAAAACTAATTCAAAGCAGTGGGACAGATGGCTGCTTTATTTTTAAATTTCCTCTCCTTCTTCCCCCTTCTTCTTTGGATATTCTTGCATGTATATCACACTTTCCAAACTCACTATGTAGTGAATTTGGAAAACAGAATGGTGTTAAGAAGAAAATAAAACCATTGACAATGCATCATCCAGAGATAATCACTTTAACATTTGTTGCTTCTTACCAGCCTTTTTTATAATGCAATGTATGATTTCTGCATACATATAGTTATGCATTTATTTTTTAAAAATAAGACTCATAACCCATGCAATTTCATATTCTGTATTTTAATCAAATTTTATGTTACCAACATTTTCTTTCTGGTTATTAAATATTCCTGTGAAACAGTTTTAGGAGACATCCAATAGAAGTACTATAATTTGTTTATCCAAACCTTTCTTTGTAAGACAGTTAAGTTGTTTCTAATTATTTTCTTTTTAAAATATTGCTGAGATAAATATTATTATACACGGATATATATGTTTATAATTCATAGAAGTACCAGTATGCCAGGTAAAATGCATGTTTTTCTGATGATAAAACAGTACATATTTAATACAGGAAAGTAAGTAAATTAAAAACAGTTTAAAGAACAAACTTTAGAATGAGAGCATCCAAAAAAAAATTCTTTAACATTTTGTTATCTGTTCTTAAACTTATTCACATTCACATAATTTTTAAATTAAATTTTACTCTTTTACAGATCTGGGATTACAGTATGAAAGCTTATATGTAACACTACATTTTTAAAAACTACACAATAATTTGTAAAAAAAAATAATTTCCCCATGTCCGTTAAATATTATTCAGCAGCATCGTTAGTAGTGTCTGTGTAATAGTCTGTTGAGTAAGGTACAATAAATGACTTGAATGATAACAGATTGAAGATTTAAGTCTTTCTCCACATTTCAAAATTATAAGCTGTCTTGCAGTAGATACCCTTAATTATTTGTTTTCATATATGTTTCTGATTATTGCCTTGAATTCCTAGAAGTTGGATTTCTCAAAGAGGATGAACATATGTTGCTGAAGACTAGGGAAATTGGGTACTACAGTGCTGGTGGAAGTATTAAATTAGTTCAGCCTTTTTGAAGTGCATTTGATCGTATGTTTTCAGTGTTTATATTTAACAGCACCCATCCGGATTTATTTTAGTATTTTCTGTGAATTGGGATTTAACTTAATCCTATTCTGAGTGGTTAAGTAACTACAACTAAATTCATTCTCCAAGAAGTTTTAAAATGTTGTTGATGAATTTATTGAATTGTTAGACATTTCACATTTACAACTGTGTACCTGATCCACTAATGAAAGAAAGGTACAAAATATCATTCAGAAGCCACTAAACATTGTTGCTCTGGTTTGGCTGTTACAGACAATGGTCAGGTTAGTAAAAACGGATTAGAACCTGATTGATAAAGCGTCACCATAACTTGCTTATACTTCTTTACTTTTTGAATTTGAATTCAATTATTTTGACCTCTTGGTCATGTGTCCCCTTTGGTTTGAAACACCACAGCTCTCATAATCTATGGTCCTGCATACACACTAGTATATGTTTTGGGGTTTTTTTGTTGCTCTGGTACCACTGTGTTTCTAAATTACCTTGACTTTAAAACATAATCTAATATCCTGTGGTTTTCAAAAGCAACTTAAAGACTTTTTCTACCTATTTTTTCTGAATAGTTTATTCGGAATATGATTCACAGTAATTGTATCAAATACCAAATATTTCCATTGGATTAAATTTGTAGAATAGTTTGGGAGAGACAATTTTTTTATATCCAGTCTTACTACTAAGGAACATGATGTTTTGTTTTGTTGATTCAAATTTTGTTATGCCTTCACCTTTTTAGTTTTCATTTTGTATTTCTGTTTACCTTTGTTTCTGTTGTGAAAGAGTACTTCTATTTTTAAATACTGCTTTTATTGATTTTTATATATTTACTTGAAAATTAACCTTCTTACTGAACTTTTTATTAGTTCTTATAGTTTCTGAGTTGGTACTTTGGATTTTCTTGATAGATACCTAGAATTTCTGTGATTCATAGCTATATTGTATATATTTCATTGTTTTTGAATAGAATTTTGAGAATGTTTAAAATGAAAAGGATACATTGGACATCCTTGTATTTTATTTTAACTTTAATGGGAATGCTGCTAGTATTTACATTAAGCATATTCTTGTTTTGATATTCGTATTTTTTCTATTTCTAAAAATAGAAATCTATTTTTTTAAAAATCAGATTTTTCAATATTTTTGCATTTATCAATGAATGTAATGTGACCATATTACTCTATAACCTCTGCATGTGTTGTATTATATTAATAATATTCCTGTTATTAAGCCACCCTTGGATTTTAGAAATAAATCAGCTTGGTCATGTGAATTGATCTTTTATGATTCAGCTATTTTTGATTTGTCACAATTTTGTTAAAAGTTTTCATCATAAATTAGACAAATCAGTTTCCTTTTTGGAGAACTATCTTTCTTTAGTTTTGGAAGGAGGCTGATCTTACTCTGAACACTTAAATGTAAAGGCTTTTATTTTTCCACCCTGTGTTCTGGAGCAGTTTAAATAACATAATGTTTTAATGAAATTTGCACAAAAAAAAAAATCCCTCTAAAATTGTCTGATTTTGTACCCTTTAATTGGATGAGAAGAGTTTTCTATAACTCAGTCTAGACTAGTTTTCTATTTTTTGTTGAGTGAGTCTTGATAATTTGTATCGTATGTTTTTATGTAAGTGACATTTAGATTTTAAAAATTTAGTAGCAGAAGTTTGTGTATGCTATGTGCAATATGTAGATTTGCTTATTCTCTTGGTTTGTTTTTTTCCCATATTTTGATACTTAAAACTTAACTTTGTTTTGTTGTTTTATAATTTTACAAAGCCGGTTTTATTCATTATTTATTTTGGAAGTTTTTTTGCTTATTAATTTCTTCCCTTACCTCTCTGTGGGTTGATTTTTTTTTTCCTTTTCTAACTTCTAATTTGTTAAATTTATTTTTGTCTGTTTATCAGAGTATTTAAGTTTCAAATTTTCTCTTTATTATAACTTAGTTCTGTATTTCCCACCCAATTTTAATATTAAGATCTCCTTGTTATTTTTTGTATTACTTGTAATTTTATGTAATGTTGGTATCCTTTAGATTAGAATTATTTAGGCAAGAATTTATATTTTAGTTGGTTGAATTATTTTTGTGAAGACTTTTCTCATTACTTTCAAATTTTAATCCATTTTGTTCACAGATGTGGAATTTATGATGTACAGTAATTTTTTGTGACTTAATATGTATCTGGTCAGTTTTTGTGTTCATGCGCACTTGGAAAATAATAGTCATCCTTCATAGGCAGCATAATTTAACATACATTGTTTAGTGAAGAGAAAAAAGCAACTTTTTCTTCCTACTACGTACAGTACTTCTAACACTTCTGTGGCCAAATGTGTGGGGATTTTCTCCACACATTCCAGTTCTTCTATTCTCCAGACACCAACTGGGTGTCGTTCCTACAATTTAGTTAGGATACAAACTGCCTGGAGTTAGTGCAGACCTCGAGGATTAAGGACTCAAGTCTCCCAAGACTGCTTTTCACTTCAGATGCCAGTCAAAAGTAGTGGGTCCCCAGGTTATTATACTTCTCTCTGATTTGGTTACAAACAGGGGTTCCTATAACCCTCCTCTCTTTGATAATTTGCTATTTTGCCAGCTCACAGGACTCAGGGAAACACTGAATTACAATTCCCAGATTATTACAAAGGATATGATTTAAGGATTCAGATGAATAGCCAGATGAATAACTAGGTCCAGTAGGGTCCCACATACAGGAGCTTTTTTCCCCACGAGTTGGAGTGCACCACTCTTCTGGCATGTGGATTCCTTCACCACTCAGAAGCTCTCTGAATCCTGTGCTTTGGAGATTTTTATGGAGGCTTTATCACGTAGACATGATTGATTATTAACTCAGTTTCTAGCTCCTTTCCTTTCCCTTCAGGCTAGAGTTTGGGACTGAAAGTTCCAAGCTTCTTATCATGGCTTGGTCTTTTTGGTGACCAGTTCCCATCAAGGAGTACACCAAGAGCTGCCTCATTGGAATAGAAGTTGTTTCTATCACCAGGGAAATTCTAAGAGATTTAGATGCTCTTTGTCAGGAAGTGGGGTCAAAGACAAAATAGTAGAATGAAAGATACTCCTGGCACCTCCACTGCTTAGGAAATGACAATGATTTTAGGAGCTCTGTGCCAGGAACTAGAGGAGTAGAGACTAATATGTATAAGTATAGAGAGATTTCTTATTATTTCATATTTGGCCGGGCACAGTGGCTCACGCCTATAATCCCAGCACTTTGGGAGGCTGAGGTGGGTGAATCACAAGATCAAGAGTTCCAGACCAGCCTGACCAACATGGTGAAACCCTGTCTCTACTAAAAATACAAAAACTTAGCTGGGTGTGGTGGCATGCGCCTGTAATCCTAGCTATTCAGGAGGCTGAGGCAGGAGAATCACTTGAACTCAGGAGGTGGAGCTTGCAGTGAGCTGAGATTGTGTCGTTGCACTCCAGCTTGGGTGACATAGGGAAATTCTGTCCCCTTCAAAAACAAATATTATTTTATATTTAATATTACACATCTACTTCCTATATCCTTGTTTATTTTTTGCCTTCTCTAGCTGCTTAAGACTTAAAAATACTTCTTTTAGTTATGTAGTGTTTCTGTTAAGCCTTCATTTAGAAAAATATTTTTTTCTATTTTAATTTGGTGTTACTTGGCACATAGAATTTTGTAAGCTTTCCGTGTTCCTTTTTGTATATACCCTTTAATGGTATAAAACTATCACATTTCTCTCACTCAGCATCTTTCTTTGCTTGACGTATCCTTGCTTTTTTTTTCATAAATAGAGGTTGAATTTTGTTGTTTGACCATTTGTTTTAATGGACGATTTTAACTATTTAAAATTCTTACAATTGATGTTTTTGGATTTTTTTTTTGCTTCCTATTTTTTATACTTCTTTATTGTTTTTTTTATTTATTTAGTGTGACACTTACTTTAGCTGTGGAATCCAAAATGTAAAATGCAAAAAAAAAAAAAAAAAAAAGCCCCAAACCACAAGATACAGATCACGAGGCATATTCTGCATTGGATTTTTCAGTGTTGCTCCATCTGCCTTAACTTTAATAGGGGATTCCTTCTAGATTCTGATGAGAAGTTGTCTGTTGTGAGTTTTCTTTTTATTTCCATGTATTTGTAAGTATTTAACTAGGTTGTTAGTAGAAGCTATGGGAACTGTTTAGGTAGATGTAATATTTTATTAAACTTATCTTTAGATTTGTTAGATCAGTACAACATAAAGCAAATCTTGGTTTGTCTTAACATCAACATAATTAAAAGAAAGGGACCAATATTTTGGTAAACTAGAATTTAACATTGTAAGCAATTATAGCTAGCAATAATTCATTTTAAAGTTGGAGCCTGATGACCAAAGAAAATATTTGCAGTGGGAACTTGTTCATCTGGAAGTATTTATTTGTCATACATGATTGAAATGAGGAAGTAGTATTAGTTAGGAGAGTATTTATTGTCTGTAATTTTTTTTTTTTTTTTTTTTTTGGTTGGGGCTTGCCGGTTCGGGGACTATTTAAGTGTTAGATTCCAGAAAATGTGCCCAATAGAGGTCTTGTTCTTTGGCAGTATCTCCAAAAAGGAACAGGCTTTTGCTTCTCTTTTAAGTTGCCCCTTTCTTTGAGCTTTTAAGTTGCTTCTCTTTTAAGTTGCCCTTTTCTTTGAGCTTTTTAAAAGTGATTCTGTTGAATACTTAATGTTCACAAGTGAATGATCTTAAAATTAAGCAGTTTTAAAATGTTTATGTTTCCTACCATATTTTTAATTGTAAAAAGAATACTGCCTTTGGAATACTGAATTTGAGAATGTATGTTGCTGAATAGTAGTGCTGTATCTGTTTCAATCCATCACACCCTCTTGCCCCCCATTACTTAGAAAGGATTTGCTGAAATCACCACTAGATGGCAGTCTTGCATTTTAATGACTTGGAGCTTCAGTACAAAGCTTCTCTTTCACCCTCTCTCCATCTTTGTGTCGCTCAGATATACTGTATGAGGATTTTCAACTACCTTCTTACATAGATTGAACACGTTTGGAACCAGGCAATAAAGTAGAATTTTGGAGTCTAGTGTGTAGCAAATGTACCCCTTTGCCCACATTAGTTGTTTCATATCTTTTCTGCCTCTCTAGAATGGTTTAGTCCCCCTGACAAAATGTATGTTCCTCATACATTTTTACATTGGGTGCTCCTTACAGTTTTATATTATTTAGGTGTGTGGCTTTCCTACATTTCCTTTTTTCTCTTTGTAATTAGTATTTTACATTGAGGTACTTTGAGATTATCAAAATATCTTGTTCCTTCTCAAGCTTTTAATTTATATCAATATAGACTTGGTTTCCTATTTGACTCTGTGAGTTATAATTTGTTGCTATCATTATTTATTTTGATATTCAAATTGCCCAGAATTTGGCCAGTTGGATACTATACATGCTGGTGTGCGTGCCCTTTTGAGATATCCCCACCATTCCTTATGGGTGCCCTTGCTTTTTGGCACAACAAGATGCTTAAGGCCCATCTTGCCTTTCCCTGCCCCAGAATGAAATCTGCCATTTCTTCAAAGAGTGCCGTTTTGCTTTAGTGGAGAATGGTGTTTAAAAAACAAATCTGTATGCTTGGTATACACTTTGCTATTGGGTTTTTACTGTTTACAGACTATCTCAATGGACAGTTAGGGAGTATATTTAATACGTAATATTTACACAGAAATTTACATTTTTAGTGTTTTCCATATTTGTATGTACATGTTTATGTGTGTGTATATATAATCACATGCACACACACACACACACGCCCCATGAGGTTATACTTTAACTTTCAAGTGAATAACACAGGCTTTGTTCTTGTTTTCTTTCCATATTTACAACTTTCTTCTCCAACATAGATAATTTTGGGCCCTATTAACTTATTTGATCAATTCCAGTTTATGTAACAATCTCCCTGGTGTCTATTTGAACAGATGCCTTCCTCCACCCTACTGAGGGTCTGATATCCCAAATCGGTCTTCCTTCCATCCTCCTACATGGGTATCTTCCTTGTTGTTTTTTGATTTTGCTTGTAATTTCTGGTTTTAGAATGCTGTGATCAGAGAGTTTGTAATATTTCTATTTTGTGAAATTTACTGTTGTTTTCCTTATTGTTGTTTTCCTTGTGATGTATTATCAGTTTTTATGACTGTATTGTGCTATTGAGAAGATACATTCTTTATATCTTCTTATATTATATCTTGATAAATTATCATCAAATTCCAAGCAAAGAAGGATATCTTTGCTTAAAATTTGCTAGTAATATATTGTCATATATATTATCAATTTTTATGAACGTATCATGTGTTATCGAGAAGATATAAAGAATATATCTTCTTCACATAAGATATATTTTTTACCTGTATCAGGATGAGATATTTGATATTTAGATGTAAAATTTGCCATATTGATTATGTTATTTGGTTCTCTATGTTTTATTTTTTTGTTCGATTGATTCATCTAATTCTGAGTAGTGTTTTGAAGGCTGTATCAATAGTATGTCACTGCCGATTTCTGCTTATATCTTCTGTAATTTCTGCTTTATGTAGGAGATTGATCTTATTGGATGCATTGATATTAAGTATTATTATATTTTCATTATGAACTGTGACTTTGTCATTATAAAGTTACTCCTTTCTCTCATTAAATATTTTTTGTTCTAAAATCTACTTTAAGGATTTCAACCCTGATTTTAATGTTCCATTTGCCCTCTATATCTTTGCTTACTTTACTACTTATAAACAATTTTAAAGTGTGTTATATTCTGTCTTCTAGTAATGCTGAAGGGCCTGGGTTATGTGTGGTTTTATTTATGCTACTTATTGAATTTATTTATTTCTTCTTTGGTCAGGATGAAAAATCAAATTGTGAGACTGGAGGATAATGGCATCCACCTGAATCTGAATCTGAAATCACAGCTGTAATAATAGACATGTTAGAAGCATGTATTTTTTTTCTACATAGAGTCACTGAATACAAATAACATGCAGCTTATGATAGGTGCCTTCAGGTTTTTTGAGCTCCACTTTAAACTTTTCTTGTTCTCCTCATCTGTTAAATGAGTGTGTTAACATCAACTCCAACATTTTACAAATCTATGATTTATAGTTTGTTAATGATTAGGACCTGAAACACCTCATCTTTCTTTGTATTTGCACATAATACTGACCATGTCCTCAATAAAACTTTGGCCTTTACTTGGATGTTATTAGGGACCAGTACCATTGGATATTACTCTGGTAATTTAATATTTTGATTATCTATATTTGAGGCAAAAGATTGACAGTTTTAAACATACTTGTTTTATGTACCTGAAGGTTTATTCTTTGGCTAATGAATAAATTAGTTACTCAGATATCGGCTTTCTGTTACTATATCAGGTTGTGTAGACTTATTTATTGAGTCTGAGTTTACCTCATTTGATTTGATTCTTGCTGGGGCAACTTACTTTGTCCAAATGGTTTTTGTTACTGTCAGAATATCCAAGTACAGCTAACTTCACAGTGACCAAAATTTAATATGATAATTTTAAATGTGATATAAGAACATACTGTTTTAAATGTAATGTAGGAATAATTGTTTTTTATAACATGAGAACACATAAGAGAAATCTGAAGTGCCCTTTGGCCTCAGCTGGAACCTTTCACTGCTTTATATGGTTGATTAAAAAATTGTTACATAATATTTGTACATATTGATGGGGTATATGTGATATTTTATAACATGTATAGAACGTATAATGATCAAGTCAGGGTATTTAGGATATAGATCACCTTGATTATTGATCATTTCTATATGTTAGAAATATTTTAAATCCTCTCATCTAGCCATTTTGAAATATACAATATATTGTTACTGATAGTCACCTGACTGTACTATTGAACCTTAAAACTTCTTTAACTATATGTTTACACTCATTAACCAACCTCCCTTCATCCCCTCATCCCTCCCACACACCTGCCTCAGCCTTTTTGTCTATTATTTTACTTTCTACTTTTATGAGATCAACTTTTTTAGCTTCCATATATAAGTGAGGACATGCAATATTTGTCTTTCTTTGCATGGTTTATTTCACTTGACATAATGACTTCCAGTTCCATCCAGTTGCTGCAAAGGACATGATTTCATTTTTTTATGGCCACATTTTGGATGTGCCATAAAAAATGTATTTTTTTGTGTATATATATCATATTTTCTATATTCATCCATTGATGGATGCTGAGGTTGATTCATATCTTTACTGTTGTAAATAGTGCTACAGTAAACATGGGGCGGGTGTTGGTATCCCTTCAATATACTGATTTCCTTTACTTTGAATAAATATCCAGCAGTGGGATTGCTGGATCTTATGTTGTTCTATTTTTAGTTTTTTGAGAAATTTTTGTACTGTTTACATAGTGGCTACACTAATTTACATTTCCACCAACAGTGTATAAGAGTTCTCTTTTCTCCACCTCCTCACTAGCATCTGTTACTTTTTCCCCCCTTTTTAATAGTAGCCATTCTAACTGGGGTAAGATGGTATCTCATTGTAGTTTTGATTTGCATTTCCCTGATGAGTAGTGATGTTGAACATTTTTTCATATGCCTGTTGGCAATTTGTGTATCTTCTTTTGAGAAATGTCTATGTCCTTTGCCTACTTTTTAATAAGATTATTATGATTAGTTTTTACTGTTGAGTTGTTTGAGTTCCTTGTATATTTTCGATACTAATCCTTTGTCGGATAGTTTGTAAATATTTTCTTCCATTCAACAGGTTGTTTCTTCACTCTTTGATTGTTTCCTTTTATTAGAGAGTTTGGTCAATTTACATTTCATTGTTATTGATAGGTAAGGACTTACTCCTGCTATTTTGTTGTTTTCTAATTGTTTTGTGGTCTTCTCTTCCTTCCTTCTTTCTTTCCTGTCTTCCCTTTTGTGAAGGTGATTTTCTCAGGTGATAAGTTTTAATTTCTTATTTTTTTTTTTATTTTCTGTGTATCTGTTGTAGGTTTTTTGAGATTACTGCAAGGCTTGCAAATAACGTTTTGTAACCCTTTACTTTAAACTGATGACACCTTAACATGGATTGCAAAAACAAATTAACAAACAAGCAAAAAGAAAACTGCTAAAAACTCTATACTTTAACTTCATCACCTCTCACTTTTTGACTCTCTGTTGTTTTTATTTATACCTTATTATTCTGTGCCTGGAAAAGTTGTATTATTATTTTTGATAGGTTCATCTTTTAGTCTTTCTACTCAACATATGAGTAGTTTACTCACCACAATTATAGTATTATAATATTCTGTGTATTTCTATGTAGTTATTAGTTTACCATTGAATTTTGTACTTTCAGGTGGTTTCTTATTGCTCATTAATGTCCTTTCAGAATGAAGAACACCGTTTAGCATCTCTTGTAGGACAGGTCTGGTGTTGATGAAATCCCTTAGCTTTTATTTGTCTGGGGAAGTCTTTATTTCTTCTTCATGTTTGAAGGATATTTTCAGTGGATGTACTTACTATTCTAGGATCAAAGCTTTTTTCCTTCAGTGCTTTAAATATGTCATGCCGCTTTCTTGTGACTTGTAAGGTTTCTACTGAAAAGTCTGCCACCAGATATATTGGATCCCCTTTTCATGTTTCTTTCTCTTGCTTTTAGGATCCTTTCTGTGTCATTGGCCTTTAGGAGTTTGATTATTAAATGGCTGGAGGTAGTCTTTGACTTAAATCTGCTTGGTGTTCTATATGCTTCTTGTTTGAATGTTGATACCTTTCTCTAGATTTGGAAAGTTCTCTGATATTATCCCTTTGAATAAACTTTTTACTCCAATCACTTTCTTTATCTCCACGTGGTCACTGCTGGTGTACTGAAGATGTGTGGTGGGAGCAATTCAAGATTGTCTTTCCTACACTCTTCAGTGCATTTCCTTGGTATGATTGCTCACCTGATTTTTGATTCATACAAAGGTGTTTTCTTGGGTGGATAGTTGTTCAATTTGGTGTTAATATTGTGGGGTTTCGAGTAGGGGGTGGTGATCACTGGAGGCATCTATTTGGCCATGTTGTTCTGCCCCTCAGCGATTTATTTTGCTAAATAGGTTTACTTTTCCTCACATCTCCTCTTTGCTTCCTATAGCACCAAAAAAATTGAATATGTGTTTGCTTTGTGGTGTGCCATATGTCATGTAGGCTTTGTTCATTCTTTTTTGTTCTTTTTCTCTTTATTTTTGTCTGACTGGGTTATTTGAAAAGACCTATCTTTAAGTTCTGAAATTCTGTCCTCTGCTTTAGTCTATTGTCAAAGCTCTTTAATATATTTTTTCTATTATTCGATGAATATTCTTCAGTTCCAGTATTTGTTTGGCTTTTTAAAAAATGGTATCCATTTTGTTGGTAAGTTTTTCCCTTATTTTCTGAATTGTTTTTCTGATTTCTTTGTATTGTTTTTCCGTGTTCTCTTATATCTTACTGAACGTCTTTGATATCATTATTTTGAATTATTTTTCCAGCATTTCATGTATTTCTTTCTCATTGGAATCTGTTGCTGGAGAATTATTGGTTGCTTTGGAGGTGTCATATTTTCTTGTTTTTTCGTGTTTCTTGTGTCCTTGTATTATTATTGGCACATCTGGTGTAGCAGTCACATATTTCAATTTTTTTGATTTACTTTCATAGGGGAGGACTTTTTTCTGAAGGCATGTTTATAATATTGGCTGGGTAGGGCACTGTAGCTTTGATTCTGGGTGCATGCAGTAATGTAGTCCCTATATGATTTCTGTGGCTGTAAACAGTGTCAGTGGTTTCTGTAATTTCTTCAGTGTAATTTCTTAGGGTATAGTTGTTAGGGGTGGCTGTGGTGAAGTTTTGCTGGGAATGGGGATGCCGGGTGGGCCAGTCCTTGGGCACTAGTGGCGGCAACAGCAGGCCAAAGACTCCTGTCCTTAGGACCCAGCATGAAGTGTGCTAGCACTGGTGTTAGTGAGTCTAAGAGGGCCAGTTCTTGGGCCTCCATGCAGCTTGCTCAGATGCTAGCAGTTGCAGCTTTGGGCCAGATAGGTGGGTAGGTCCTTTGGCTCCTGAGCAGCAGGCATAGCATTAGTGATGGCAGGATCAGTCAGTGGTGGGATAACCCTTTGCCTCCTGAGCAGTCTTTGCTAGTGTTGGTGGTGGCTGTGACAGGCTGGGTGGTCCAGTCCCCAGACCCGCAGGTGGTGTGTGTGGGTGTGTGCCAACTGTGGTAGTAGTGGCAAGCGAGGTGGCCCATCCTCAGACTCCTGGGAGGAGTGCTCAGGTGCCAGCAGTGGTTGACATGGCTGAGAGATCCCCAGACTCCCAGGTGGTATGCTCTGGTGTTGGGGATGGGGTAGAGCCACGCCAGGTAGGCCTGTCTTCAGGCCCCTTCCAAGTGATTTATAGGGGCTCTGGCTGTAACGAGGAGGGCTGGGGTGATCCAAAGGCTCCCCCGAGAGTGTTTGAGTGGGGCAGCAGCAGTACTGGTGCCCTCAGGGCACTTGCAAATGCACCCCAGCCTTGCTGCTAGGGATTGCTGAGCTGCTATCAGCGGCAGCAACTGCAGGCAGGTGGCTGGGGAGTGTGCGCCTTGGCCCCAAGCTATAGCTGGGTACCTGGGAGCCTGTTTTCAGGGTATGTGTTAATGTAGGGTGACCACACTGCTAAGGGTGATAGAGTTGCTGCCAGGGGCTTGTGCTTTGGCCCCAGTGGCAGCGGTCAGCAGTGGTGGTTGCTGCGGGTAGGGGAGCCTGTCCTCTGGGCATGTGCAAATGCATGACAGCTTGCTGTGGGGAGGTGGGGTGTCTGCCAGTGTCTCTTACTTAGGTCTCAGTGGCAGCAGCCTATGGCATTGGTGGCTGTGTGTTGGGGAGGCAGGGGCTGTTGGGCCTCAGGGCAGGATGCAGTTGAGTGGGAGCTGGGTTCTCAAAACCATGCCAGTACTCTTGCTGCTTAGGTCACACTCCACCTGAGCTCACTCTCTCAAACAATGCCTTCATGCAGTCTCAGAGTGGCTCCCTGTGTTAGTCTCAGGACATGTGAGGATGGAGGGGCTTTGCCCTGGGGCTAGGACTGGAGGAGTCTGTAGTGCCCACGTGGACTACTGAGAATCTCACTTACCCTTTTCCTGTACTGGGAAGCCTCCCTGGGCTCCTGGCCAAGTAGCCTGCCTGCCTTCCCTCTTTTCTTGTCTTAGGTATTCTTGTTACTTCTCTGTTGAATTTCAGTGTTCTCTCTTAGATGATCAATTTGAAGTGTGATTATCTACTCACTTTTTTGCTGCTGCTTTGTGGAGGAGGTAAGTGCAGATGCCTCTAGTCAGCCATCTTGAAGTGCCTCCTCTGTCTCCTGTGGTCACTATTAAAACGATTATAATGAGCTTTGTGTTATGGTGAGTTTTATGTGAGTGGAGGGAGTCAAAACTTCAGATTGAAGCTGCTCACTGAGTCCCAGGAAGGAATCAGGAAGGCAGACTTATTTTATATGTACCAGTGAAATTTCTGAGTTTCAAGTATAAAGAGAAAATTTTAGCATGCTTCTACTTTAGAAGAATAGGTTACTTAAAAGGAAATGATGATAATAATAACACCAGCAGCTAACAGTCATTGAATATTTATCACATACCAGGCCGTGTTCTAAGTGATAACACGTGATAGTTTTCATGCACACAACAACCAACCCTATGAAGTTGTCACCCTCATTTTACAGAAGAGAAAACAGGGGCATAGAGTGGTTAATAGTCAGCCCAGGATCATGCATCTGGCATGTGATAAAGTTGGAATTCAAACCCAGGAAGTTTGGTTGCAGATTGCATGCTCTTAATCATCATATTTTTCTGTATATTTAAAACATTAAACTAGTATTGGACTGCTCATCTGTAGCACTGGAAGCTGGTAGACATCCAAATGTCTTTTGAAGAATCTGTAAATTGTTTGTCACTGCTAACAAACTGCATGTCAGTGTTTATAAGAATTCAGAAAATATACAGAGTGAAGATCTGTCTCAAAAACAATAATTCAGAAAATATGCTATCTGATCTTTCTTTTTTTTTTTTTTTTTTTTTTTTTTTTTTTTTTTTTTTTTTTTTTT